>NC_045436.1:35214652-35330707 GCF_002776525.5 Piliocolobus tephrosceles | reverse complement strand
TCATCTCTTCAGAAAGCCAATCAGGTGGGCTCTATCATCTCTTCAGATACTGCTCCATAAATCCTCAGGCTAGGGTTACTTCAAAGCATCCCTTCAGCATAGCTGGTTCTACTGACCACTCCAACTCTATGTGAAAACCCTTGGCTACCACCACAACTCTGGGCTCAGTGCATGTAGACATTCTGATTCCCAGAGTTGGGGAGCACTTCCCTATGGGACACAGTGACCATTCCATTAAACTAAGCAGCAGCTGCTATCTGGTTGGTCATTCGGTCTTCTTGTGCCAAGTGACCAGCTGCAAGAAAAGAAGTTACTATGCTATCAGGAATAATGGACTCTGGTCATTAAGAGGGAGAGCTAATATTATACAATGCAGACAAGGGAGAATTCATTTGACACCCAGGTGACACATGGAAATATTTTTTGGTATTGCCTTGACCAATTTTGATAATAAATGGACAAATGTAGTGGATACAGCCCGAGAAGCATTATGGTATTCAGGTGTTTGACCCCTCCGGGATGAAGATCTGAGTCACACCACCTTGACGAGAGGGGTGCTAGTCAAGCGTGAGGGGATTCTAGAATGGGCAGGAAAAGAGGAAGATGATGAGTATCAGCTGCAGTCCCAAAACCATCTGCAGCAGAGAGATATGGCTCCTCCCACTGATCTTCTTGTAAGTTTCCCCAGAAAAAGAAACCAACCAGAGTCCAGAATCCTGGAGGAGCAGTTCCCGGATGGGATAAACAAACATTTAGGAAGCAAGTGGACCCAGGAAGCCCAAGAGGCGCTGTATTCATTTCCTTAGGCTGCCAAAATAAAGTACCACAAACTAGCTAGCTTGAGACAACAGAAATTCATTATCTCACAGTTCTTGAGCACTGAAATCTGAAAGCTGAGCTGATATTAAAGCTAAGTAAGTATCAGCAGGGCCATGCTCCCTCCAAGGGCTCTGAGGAACAATCCTGCCTTACCTTTTTCAGCTTTTGGTGACTCCTGGCATTTCTTACTTTATGACAGTGTAACTCCAGTCTCTGCCTCCATCTTCACATGGCCTTTTCCTCCGTCTCAAACTTCCGTTTCCCTTGTCTTATGACATCAATAACTGGAATTAGGGTCCACTCTAAATCCAGTGTGATCTCATTTTCAGAGCGTTAACTTACATCAACAAAGTTCCTATTTCTAAATGAGGTCACCGTCACAGGTGGGTTGCAGTGGATGGCCCAGTGCCCTGCCCAGAATCCCCTTTCAAACCCAGGTACTTGTTCCTCCATCAGGCAGTGTAGTGTCCCCCAGAAAAATGCCCTAAGCCAAAGGGAGCTGCCTCATGCAAGGCTATGCCCCTTCCTCAGGGGCAGCCCCCGACTCAACTGAGCACAGATCTGAAGGGCGCCTCCATCCCAGAGCTCCCTACGAGAGAGGCTGAGGTCTTGCTGTGTTTGCATCATGGTTCACCTTCCTCTATGCCCGTCCCAGCTGCCCTCACTGCTTTCCAGGTGTTGTTCCCAAGAGCACACACCAATAAACTACCTCCATCTTCACCTCAGCAGCTGTTTCCAGGGAACCTGACCCTCAGGCTCCCCGACCCGAGGCCAAGCCTCTTGGCCACTTACTAGCTGGAGAATTTTGGACAGGATACTTAACCATGCTACTCCCAATTTTTCTTATCCATGAAATGAGGATAATAGCAATACCTTCCATGCAGGGTGTTGTGAGAAGGAAACAAGTTAATTAATCCAGATCTCTTAGAATACAGCCTGGCCACATAGGAAGTGCTCCATAAATGTTGATTACAAGCTATTATTATAAGCATGTTTTCTTCTGTAGGAAAAACATTAAGGAATGAATTTGTTTTTATATTATTACTGGATTTTTTAGCTTTTCCTAAGTTATAAATCAGTAGGACAATGAATCTAAAAGCAATAAGTTATAATTTATATTATTTCTGATAATCTAATTATAATAAAATTAAAGTATTACTACTTTTTAAAATTACTATTACCTTATCCTAATTTCCACATTAATTAATTTTCAGCAAAGGAATGTAATAAGTGGTTTTTGTATTTTTTATACATATCAAAGAAACAAATGTACTGAACTCCTTCTGTAAACTTATATGTTTACTCTAAATTTAATATATCAAACCCAACAAAATCAGAAAGGGGCAAAACTGTAACTTAAACTGAAGGTTTAATATTTCAGAGTGGCTCTGAATCTTAAAATTTATTAGTCAATTAAAGTATCAAAAAAGTACCCTATAGAGTTCTTCCCATCAAGGCTATAAATTAACCCTTGGAGAACAATATAAAGTTTCAAGGGTAGAGTCATTTAATTCATAAGCTTAAAGGGCTGAAATCTTAAAGGAATAAATTAGTCACACTTTTCTTTTTTGCATTTAGTACAGCCATATCTTAAATTAGTTTTTCTCAGGATTAGGATGTATTATTTATGACCATGTCCAGTCCCATTATTTGTTAAGACAAAAGCAAGTAAGTCCTAGTTAGTCAAAGTAAATCAAGAAAATTAACCTAGCAGACAGAGGACTCACATGCTATTTACCTTTGTGTAGTAAATATTTCCCACATTGCTTCACCCAGAAATCTCACCCAGTCCAGTAAGAGCCAGTCCTAACAACAATGTCTGGTGGACTTTCCATGCCTCCACTTGTAAGAAATAGCTGAAACTTTTTAAGTGCTTACATGTGCTAGTGCTTTAAATACATTATCTTCAATTCTCAAAATAACCCTTCGAAGTGCACGTTATTCCATTTTCTAGATGAATCAAATGAGGTTCAATACACACAGCTTATGAAACACAGAGCCAGAGAGACTCAAGCCTATCTGTTCTTTCCTCTTGCTGTATCTCACTGAGCACATAACTATTAATAAATCAACTCATATTCTACTTAAAAGGATTGGGGAAGTACCTCACAATATTGGCATTTCTCCAAAAACAAGAGGAACTATATCTACCATAATTTTTTTAAGTATTCAACTGGTTTATTTTTCAAACTACAGAATAGAATAAACTAAAAAGTTAAAGTATTGTTGTGTTCTCAAATCTGCTACCCAAAATTTTGCATAACAATGAAAAATATATATGCTTTTTAAAAAGCCATTTCTTACAAGTGGAGACTTGGAAACTCAAGGTTAAAAGACTAAAAAGCAGATTATTAACTTGAGACATTTAAGAAACAAAATCACTCTGGTAATATTTCTGCTAATATGTAATATTCATAGCTTCATATTCTGACAGTAAAAAGAGGTACAAGAAAAGATCATGTTTTTAAAAGAAATGAAAAGATCTGTGATACTAAATTACAACACAAAAAGGGTATTAATTGTCTTACTGTTTTATAAGGTTTATGGCAGACATTTCAATGACAGCACTGCTTTTCAGAAAGCCATAAGAACATGAAAGATCATAGATAGACTTCACTGTTACCCTGCAGAATGTGCCCAGTTCTTCAAGCAAATCAACACTCATTTACGTGGCTACCCTGCAGGGGATTTCATTTTATCACTGAACAAATTTTACTTTTATTATGTGCTTAGCATTTTACTAAGCACTCAGCAGTAGGCAGGATAGGTAAAGCCTCTGCCATCATCTCATGATGCTTATAATGAGCAAAGAAGCAGATACTAAGTGGTTACCTGTGAGAAAAATGCTGCAGAACATAATACACATTACACGATATCAGGAAATGTCAGGTTCTATCTGATACATGATAAGAGATATTGTCTTTAATACTGCATAATGCATATTATCTTTAGGTGTTTATAAGATGGGAACTTAACTAACAGTGGGCAAGTGGGGAACTTAGGTGGTCAAGGAAGGCTTTCTAAGGATGTGATATTTTTAAATAACAAGTAAAAGTTAGCTAGGGGAAGGGGAGACTCAAGGCAGAGAGGACAAGGACAGCATATTCAATGCAAAGGGAAGAACTAGAGTGTCTTACTCAGCTCAGGCTGCCATAACAAAATACTGTAGGCTGGGTGGGTTAAACACTTAAACAACAGAAGTTTATTTCTCATGGTTCTGGAGGCTGAAAGTCCAAACTCCAAGTGCCAGCATTGTTGGGTTCTGGTGAGGGCCCTCCTCCTGGTTTGTAGACAGGTGACCTATTGATGTAGCCTCACATGGTGGAAAGAGATCTAACTCCTCTCTCTTTCTCTTATAAGGACATTAATCCCATCATGTAGATGCAACCCTCATAAATTCATCTAAACCTAATTATCTCCCAAAGGCCTCACCTCCCAAAAGGATCACATTGAGGATTAGGACTTCAACGTATGAATTTTGGAGACATGCAAACATTCCAACTGTAACACAGCCCAAAGTCCTGAGCTGAGAAAAAGCATGGTGCCTTTTTGAAGTACAGAGGACTGGGGAAGAGTCCCTTGAAACAAGGATAGAGAGGCAGGCAGAATACATCAGATGTGAACTTGATCTTACAAGCAGTGCAAAGCCATGGAAGGTGTTAAGCATGAGTAACATAATCAGATCTGTGTTATAGATTATTTGGAAAGAAAGCAATTATCAAAGGAAATATCAGTTTCTATCTGATACATGATAAAAGAACATTGTACTCGGTGAGAGATAATTGCAGCATTTGGCATTCAAACCTTAGTCTTTACGATTTTTAACAATCTTAGGTGGTTCTTACCATGTGGTCAGGGCTTACTAAGGACTGATATTCCTCAAATGGGTCACGGTAAATGACTTTTCCTATATGTCCTAGTCAACCCCAAATAAGGTGGGAAATACTATCAGCTAATTCATGGAGTTGATTTCCGTATATTTCTACTTTTCCATGAAAGATTATCACAATTATTCAATTAAAATTCCATAATAATAAATACAGGAAATTATTTGTTCACACTAGTGAAGCTTAAAAATATTTAAATCATTTTAAACTGCTAACATTTACTACTAGTAACACTAGTTAATCCAAAACACAATGACCTAGTAAACCTTTACAGCTGTACACAATAGCTATCACTCAAGAACAATATTATACAACTAGAGTACAATTCTACAGGCTTTATTTTCAAAGGACTCTTACTATTAAGTTTTAATCATCTGAATATCATTGAAATTAATAGACATTGAAATGCAAAAATAAACCAGGAGTTCTGCTTCTGGTATGACTGAGTATATGCCTACTGAAACCTACCCTCCTATATGTAACAACTATAAACTTTAAATAAAACAGAAGCAAAAATACCTGAAGCTTCTAGGGATGAGTAAAAGCACTCAGATTTTTACAAGGGGTCCAATATGGAAGAATGGACCTATACAGAGTGGGTTTCCCCTTTTTTGAGGATTACTTATTTAGGCTGTGAACCTGAGGGTGGGTAGCAGTCAAGGCACCATGCAGGGTGGCCAGAGTCACTTGAAACACACAGTCTTTCTGGACACAAGAACCTTAGGATAGGGTTCCAGGCAACCATAGCCATTAGAGAGAAAGAGGAAATCTTAGAGACGGGAAATCCAGGCAAGCTCGAAATTCTATACATAAACTATGCCCAAATTTCTGACTGACCTCTGAGCTCTGCATGCATGGGATATGGACTGAAAACACCCCAGTTAAGAAAAAATAGAACTGAAATGGGATTTACACAGGTGCCTCAGATTCAGAATTTGCAGTTTGAGTCCAATCAAGTTGATCACCTGCTAAAACAAAAATATTAACATCATTCAGAAGAACGTAACACTCAGAAGAATCTACAGTTTCCACGATGTAATGCACACAATGTCCAGAACACAATGAAAAAGTATACAACATCTGAATAACTAGAGAAATATGATACATTTACAAGACAAAAAACAATTAAAGAAGCCAAATACAGATGACACCAATGCTAGAATTCACAGATAACTTTAAAGCAGCTGTTATATGAGGTAAAGGAAGACACTCTTGTAATGAATGAAAAGATAGATAATATCAGCAAAGAAACAGAAACTGTAAGACCGAATGAGATGAAAATTGTATAAGTGAAAAATGTAATCAATTAAAAAAGTGTTAGAAGGGCTTAACAGCAGGATGGTGATGAAGAACATGACAGTGAATTTGAAAATAATACAAGCCATCTGATCTGAAGAATAGAAAAGAAAATTATTGAAAAGAAAAATGAACAGAGCCTCAAGGCCTCAGATCTAAAGGTCTAACATGTGTATATTTGGAATCTCAGAAAGAGAGAAAAGAAAGAACAGAGCAGAAAAAAATATTTTAAAATAAAGAAAAAACACTCTCTAGAAAGATTCCTATTTGCACATGGAATAAGCTTTCTCATTTAAAAAAAAGTTTTCTTTACAAGTAACAGACAAATGTAACTGTACTTCAGATGTTGAAACACATTTAGAGAAATAATGATAAAGTAGCCTTAAGATATTATGAATTTAAATTAGAGCACAGTTGTACTCCTCTGTATAAATGGCAAATCTGAATACTACTGCGTTCCAAAAAAATTATCTTTCTTTTAAAATCTACTAAGATTCAAGACTCAAGGTAAACTTATTAAATTCATTTTGTGTGGTATTAAGAGTATGCTGTGATATATGTAGAATCTATATGTTCAATGCCAGCAAGCAAATTACCTCTAATACCGTCAAACATTAATTTATAAATTGGCCTCCCTGTCACCTCTCTTCTTTATGCTGGACGCTGATAGAGTCAGTGGGAGTGAAACAGACATAAATAAGCATGACAATTAGATTCTACACAAGAAAAATGCCATATAAAAATTCTTGTAAGATGAGTCCAGGAAATATATCTGCCAGCACTGAAATATTGTGTGCTTGTTTATACACAAAGTAACAGAACAGCCTTTGTATTATTTTTAACCGTTCATACTTAAAATAATCTATACTTCAAAGGAGAGTAAACAGTGCATAAGCTTAGATTGCTCTTTACCTCATAATTTGGTTCTTGTATAGTGGATATTCTTAGGACCAGACAAGTCAATCTCTAAATAAACATTAACTTCCTTTGTGTTTCCAAATGTAGAAATAAAGATGAACATACAACATGAGGAGTTTCTAACTAAACAATTGTTAAAAATCAAATCGTATTTAAGGCCATATACGGTAAGGCTAAAAATAATATTTAATCTCTTGAAATCATACTCATAACAATTGCTAATTCTACACAGTTAATTGAAATGAAGAACAAAGGAAATTTCAGAATAATCTGAACAAAAGAGCTTTGAAAGTTGGAGGACGGTTTGTCGTGTTGAATAGAATTTTTAGATTAACTGTCATCAGTAATGAAGCCAATCTAAAATTGCCAAGTTCTATTTTGTTCTTTCTTCTTAGCTATTCTCATGAAAGTGAAGTTCTACTACAGATCTTCCTTGCCTTTTGCCATAATACATTTTTCAAATGCATGAAGGGGATGGCATTTTCTAATCTGAGAATTTAGTATGAAATAAATCAACACTGTCATCAAAGCAAGTATACAATAATTACAAATTATTATAATCATTTAAAATAGAAAATAAAGATTTTAATTTTTATAAAGCATGCATAAACAATTCACTTGATTGCATGAAGGACTATCAATATATCTAGCACACATACAATACAAATCAATTCAACCGAAAAAAGTTTTACATTAATATTCTTTTTAGAATTTATTTTCTTGAAATAGAGATAGGGTTTTGCTATGTAGCCCAGGCTGGCCTCAAACTCCTGGCCTCAAGCACTCCCTGACATAGGCCTCCCAAAGTGCTGAGATTACAGGCATGAGCCACTGCCTGACCTAATATTCTAATTATAATAATATGTTAACAATTATTTTAATAACGTTTCCTTTAATATGCAAAAGAACTTTACGGAAATATTCATGTTGTTCAGCTTTCTTAAAAGTGATATACAAACAATTTTTAACTGATGTCCCTTTTTGTTAGTAAATTTTGTACAATAAATAAAATTATTTGAAATCATTCAATGACTTGACTTTATAATTAGCTCCATGCTCAAAGTAGTATGTATTAATAAATGTTTGTTGAAGGACACTGCTAATGATACTGCCCCTCTTTACTCAAATTAAAGGGAAACTCAAAGCATCTCCTTTTTATCTCCACCCCACTTCAACCTACAAATAGGAAGAAGAAGCTCACAGGATAATCAATTTTTTAAAAAATGAAGAAGATAGAAGTCAGTCATAATACTAAGAAGTTAATATTTTTCTCTTTCACTTGAATCATTTATATCTCAGGAAATTAGAGCTAAAAGACTAAGTGGACCCCTTTCTCAGGAAATATCCTATACTTTGGGAGGCCAGAGAAGCACCCAGGGTAATGAAATCCATGGGACAGGCAAGCATGACCAGGGATGAACTGTGGACAGTGCCATAGGCTACTCAGGCTGTCCTAGTCTTTAAGCCCACAAGGCCAAAGTATCCTCAAGGCTCACAAGGATCCTGTTTAGCTGTCCAATGTAGGAAGCTGACTGAATTTGGGATGGAAGCCCTGATTCATTCATTCAATGTTAATTAGAACAATGGTTTTCCTAGAGTATCTATTGAGATCATATGTTTAGCCATTTAACTTGACTAGCCATAGGAAATTTTAAAAGAAAGAACTGACTTTTATTTTATTTTATTATTTAATTTTATTTTATTGGAGACAGAGTCTTGCCCTGTCACCCAGGCTGGGGTGCAGTGGTGCAATCATGGCTCACTGCAGCCTTGACCTCCCAGGCTCAACTGATCCTCCCATCTCAGTCTCCCAAGTAGTTGGGACTACAGGTGCACATCACCACACCTGGCTAATTTTTGTATTTTTTGTAGAGGTTTTGCTCTGTTGCCCAGGGTGGTCTCAAACTCCCGGGCTCAAGCTATCCATCCACCTCAGCCTCCCAAAGTGCTGGGATTACAGGCAAGAACCACCACGCCTAGCCTGACATTTCTTTTTCTCACTCCCTCTTAGCTCCATAGTTTAATCACACTCAAGTGAAATTACACATAATGGTAAACTTTCCTGGGAGTTTACCATGTGCCAGGCAATGCTCTGTGTCCTGGATATGCATCACCTCATTTAGTCTCCACAATAACCCTACCAGGTGAATCCCATTATCATCCCTATTTTATACATGACAAAATTGAGACTTACAAAGGTTTAGGAACTTACTTGAGGTTAAGCTATTAAGTAACAGAGCTGAAATTTAAACTCGGGTCTGTTTCACTCTGCAGTGCAAGCTTTTATTCGTGGGATTACTCTTCTTCTGTCCAAATGAAGGACACCTGGAAATAATGAGAATGAGCAAACCTCTTCCATCTTCTCTACCAAAGAGCTTTCACACACTTCATCAGTGGACTCTGAGATCTGCATGTTTATAAGAAGTGATAAAGCCTGAAATGAAGGTAACAGCCTGGGCTGTTTAAAAGGAAATTCAGGCCGGGCTCAGTGGCTCAAGCCTGTAATCCCAGCACTTTGGGAGGCCGAGACGGGCAGATCACGAGGTCAGCAGATGGAGACCATCCTGGCTAACACGGTGAAACCCCGTCTCTACTAAAAAATGCAAAAAACTACCCGGGCGAGGTGGTGGGCGCCTGTAGTCCCAGCTACTCGGGAGGCTGAAGCAGGAGAATGGCGTAAACCCGGGAGGTGGAGCTTGCAGTGAGCTGAGGTCCGGCCACTGCACTCCAGCCTGGGCAACAGAGCAAGACTCCATCTCAAAAAAAAAAAAAAAAGGAAATTCAAAACAGAATTTTTGAGAAAGGAAGACATAATGCCTTACTGCACAGACATGGTAGGATTAATATGCCCAAAAACCATCCAGTAAAAAGTGAGAGTAGCAAGATGATTTAAACAATAATCAAGACTAAGACACTTTTGCCTGTTCAATGGAATATACTATTTTGATTGATTCAACCATTTATTCTCATATGAAACATATTCGTTAATGGCTTCCATCAATTACAGTGTATAACATTAAGAAATGAGCAAAAATAAATTCCATATGTCATTTCTTACACTTTAGCAGCTAAATTTTTTTCACAACTTCTTGACACTAACAGATGAGAAAGAAGGCCACTTTTCCTCAAAAACTAAAACAGAATACTGAGTCCATCATCAAGAGACATCGGACATTGAAAAAGATAGCAGCACAAGTTTCCAGAACTCTTCTGAGGAGTAGGAAAGGCCTGGGGGAAAAAAATGGGCCAACAGGTAGCAGACATCAACTCCTACAGGACACTGAGGAAAGAAGTGAGCAAAAAAGACCCTCACATACTTAGTTTTTAAATATCACAAACTATGAGAGAATCACATTATATGCTAAGAGAAGATGTAAGTATAGAGGTAGAGGTAAAAGATATAGGAGAAATGGAGTGATTGAGAATCCATGTCAAAGAACACGGGAGAGGGGATTGTTGGATGGATGGATAGATGGATGGGAGAATATGAACGGGTGAGTTTGATTTGGACAAAGAAGAATCACCTAGTCCCTAGGGATTGGATGGTGCATTTACAAAAAAGCCTCATGGTGGCAGGCAAAAACACTAGCAAGTTTTCAACTACTAGCCTTTACTGAATAGGAAGCATAGTTACCTGTAAAGAGTAAAGGCAGCAGGCTATGATGCTTAAAGCAAATGAGGTTGTGGGAGAGATGCTGAGATGAATACAACAAAATTACTCAACAGAGTTGAGGGCCTGGCTGATACTAAAATACCATACTTAAATTCTACTCTAAGTAGACTCTATTATCACTTGGAATTACTCCAGCAGTCCCCTGTAGTCTACGTGTTTCAGAGAGTGTGCGGGGCAGGGGGAGATATAGTTGGAGAGATCTACTGTTAGTGATATGTATGCAAGTATGGAAGAGGAAGGGTTAGTTTGGTGCATAGAAGAATTACAACTGAACAGAGAAGGAAGTAAAGCAAGGAGGGGGGTGATATACAAGAAGAGAAAAGAAAGAGCGAGGAGTCTAGAAAAAATCTAGATTAAAAAATAAATGCAAACCAAATCAAAGGCTGAGAAAGCGGAAAGGCTGGCAAGCTGTGATCAGAGACTGAGTTGAGACATAAGAGGTGGGGTTGTTCTAAATGATTCCAGATTACAGGGGATGGCTGTAGGATAGAGTTCCTAGAGAGGAAGTAACAATAAGGACATCAAAACTGGGTCAACTGAAGAAACGTGAGACCAAATTGCCTAGATGACAAGAGTTATAATGGGGACAACAATGACTAAAACAGGCTGCCAATGTCCTCACTGCACATGGGGACTGACCAGATGGTCCATAGGAAACAGGAAGAAGAGGGGAGAGAAACAGTCAGATCCAAATAATGAGTGCCTTAATGCCTGGGATTGTGGCACAGGAGGCTGAATATCTCAGAAGCTGTGCTGAGGAGCTCAGAAAATGGAGTAAGATGCCAACCATCTCTCTGGGTTGTAGTCCTTGAGGCTCAGGAATACAAGCACATAGCATTATTATCATAGAGACCTTCCCCCCAACATCATATGAGTCTCAAGACCCTCATCCCAGCCAGCGTCCTTAGCCATTAACTCTTCTCTCATTATCCTCACTGTCACTTTCACAGCTTTAAGTATCACCTCCACATGAGTAACTTCCAAGTTTATGTCTCCAACCTTATACTCTCTCCTGTTAGTAGTTCTGAAGCTCTAAATAGCCTTCAAGACGTATTTTCCTAGACTACTGGCCATTAATTCACACTCAAATCAAAAACTCAAGAAAGCCAGCACGTTTTCCCCAAAACTCTCACCTCCAGTTTTTCCTATTTTTCCCACTAATCCAGATGGAAAACATGGTGCCATTTTTTACTTCTCCCACCACTTTCTCACTCACATCTATACAAGTTGCACCAATTATTCCTTTGTGATGCCTCTAAGGCCATCCTTCCTCTTACGCTTCACTACCATTCCCCTAATTCAGGCCCACGTCGCTGAATATGTGTGATTACAAGAGACTCAGAACTTTCCTACCTGATTTCCCTCCTTGCTTCTTTCTACTTTTCCTACTAATTTAAGATGACTCTTCCTAAAATGTTACTTTTCACATGTCAAGCTCTATTCACAAACCTCCCATATCTCCCATGTATTTCCATAATAATAAAGGCCAAACTCTTTGCTCAAACACTGACATCTCCCATGTCTCCAAAATGGCCTCCCATTACTTCACTACAAGAACCAGACACACCGTGATTATTCCAATTCCTCCTATCCCCATGGATTACATAGATTTTCAATTAATTCATATTTACGATTATATTTACCTGATCTACATTCACTACAAAGCACGTATTTCAATTAAATGAAGATTTTAATTCAGTAAGATTCAAATAATCTGGCATTTGTAAAAATGATTTAGCATAATTTCCCTAATGGGCTATGAAAATATAAATTACTTCCACAGTTGATCACTTGTAATTTATAGTTTAAAAGGTGAAGGGACCATTGATAGACATCTGGAGTTTAGTTGTTAGTGAAATCAATTTATTGTAAGATTTCAATCCTCAGAGAAGGAAAATTTTACTGATCACAACTTTCTGAAGTCCATCCTGAGTGGTTCTCTTTTGGAGAAGATCATCCCAGAAATGCATTACACATTCCTACATACACACAAAATGTTCAGCTACAGTGGAATGCATCCATGACAGGTTGTAAATAAAAATATATATAACAGAGAATCCCTGATCTACTGAATAAAGAAAACTTTCCCACCTATAAAGCTCTATATACTACTTTCTACCATGAAATACCAGTTATCTCCAATCCTTACATCCATGTGGTTTTTTTAAATGAACTGCTGGGAATATACAGGAAGAGATTATAGAAAGGCAAGGAGTGAGGGGAAGACAGAGTCTTTGGGAATGCCTCTACCACATTGAGTATGGGGTGGCACAAGAGAAAAAAAGAAAAAGAGGAATTGTCAGGAGAGAGGCAGAATGTAAGGAGACAATGGGCAATGAAAAAGATGTATGCAAGAAAGAGGAAGTGGTCAGCAGTCCAAAATGCTTCAGAGAGCATGAGGGAGGTTATGACTAAGAAAAGCCCACTGGATTTGAAAGGAACAGAGATACACGCCTCTTGAGAGGCAGAATTTAGTACAGTGATGGGAGAAGGTCAGAACACATGGAGAAGGGATGATCAGCAAGTGGGAGCCGGGCACATGTCATTCATTCACAAGGACTGACAGAGAAGGGAAGGAGATGGAGCACACAGCACTATAAGCTCTGCTAGCAAGCACCTTGCCTGTTTTGCTCGTTGCTGTCCCCAGCACCAAGAACAGTTCCTGGCATGTAATAGATACTCAGTAAGTATTTGTTGGTTGGATACTGTTGAACTCAGTCAATGTTATTGAATTCAATGAATGTTGTTGTTTGGATAAATAAATGAATTAATGAATAAATATAGTACTTGTATTTGAAGGAGTATGAAAGAATACTCTTCATGGTATCACATGTAATTCAGATCTCAATGCTGGAGTTATACTTAGTACAGACTAAGATCTGGTTATAAGGATAAAAGCTGTGAATGCAGCTAACATCAGACTTAGTGTAGGGTGGAGGATGGAGATCTTGTCTAGAGGTTGAAGTTAATCTTTTTGACAATTATCTGAGCGAAAATGGAATCTTTCAGACCAAACACGAGAACTGGAGGAAAACCTCTGGGTGTCTGCAGAGTGGAATTCCCTCTCTGCCTTGACCAAGAAGGCAGTAAGAGATTGAAAGGAACTCCTGAGGGGTGGATTGTTAAGAAGAGGCTCTCCACCTAAGACAGACAGGGACTGAGTTATTAGGAAGTCCAGACGAGTATGTACAATGTTGTAAAAACCTTTTGCAGCTAGAGGTTATCTATCTCAGTTTGCTAATGGTTCTTGTCCTCTGCATTAATTCCCTCAGTTCTGTCTCATGCTTAAAGTCTTTGAAAAGGTCTCCTCTGGGCATAAGAATATAAGAGTTCAGCCAGTACTTGGAGAGGGGAGGTGGCCAGCACCATGGTGCCAGCAGGAGCAGCAACTAGAGTGGAAGGACCCCAAACACTGGGGATGTGTAGTAACCACTAAGACAACTTGAAGTTTAAGGGTTTGTTTTTATCAGATGACATGGTATTATCTTACAGGAAATCTAGGAAAGACTTTGTTTTTCCTGGATTTCATTTTGTTTTTGTTTATTTTTGACAAAGGCAACTTGAGCAGATATAAGCTATAAAGGAGGAAAACTTCTAGATAGCAACAGAAAGAAGGTACAGTTATAAGGAATGTATGTGATGTCATTAACAAAGCCCTGGAACACAGGAGGGGTCATGAGATTCAAAGGCAAGATGGGGGAGCTGGTTTTTGAAAGTGGTATAAAGAAAGATTGAGAGAGTAGAAAGAAGGAAGACGCTTCTTTGAATCTCTTATGGAAATTAGGGGGGTAAGTCAGCTACAGGCATATGGAACACAGGAAGTTCATATAGCTGCCTTGGAGACGCTACCAGAGAACCCAGTGACTAAGAAGCTTTTGCAAATCTTGAGGGGCTAGATGGCTGGGATTTCCAGAAATTCTAGTCAGCACAATTTAATGCTGTCTGCAGCAATACTTGGCAACCTGGAAAGGTTTGTTGCAATTGTTGGAGGTGCAGTCCTACATGTAAGCCAAGTTCAGCTCACCATAATGGATCTGCCACATAGGCAGTCATAACAATGGGATAAACTCACACCTCATAGAAGAATCATCTCACGATGATAGAAACAATTCCAAAGACAGGCTTTAGTCAAAACAGTCATAATGAATCCACCCTGCTTATTTTCCTTCCAATGGAGCCAAGTTGTACTATTCATACCAAGATCTTCAGGGAGTTCCAGGTGGAAGGAATCTTAGAAGTCATCTAGTCCAACCTGGCACCTATTATGACTTTCATTTTTAGAAATCCATGGAAGAAACTATCAGTGGGCACTGGCATACCTGGCTCCTCTACATTTCTCCGCCTCCTGTGCAGTACATCTGAGGCTGCATGGCTGAGCCCTGGCTAATGTGACATTGGTGGAAGTCGTGTAAGTCACTCCCAGGCCTGGCTCTCTCACACAGAGGAGAAACAGCCAAGTTGTATCACATCAGACTCTGCTTGAGAGAGAAATATACTTTGATAATGTTAGTCACTAATATTTGTGGATTTGTCTGTTTTGTCAGCAAGCATTAATTCGTATCAAGCCACTTTTTAATAATCTAGCAACTCAGAGCTGTCAATCACTGTAAATAAAGGGATGGAGATTATCATCACCCATATACCCAAAAGATTAAAATGGTGGAAGCAGTCATGAAACCCATTTTTACTTTGCAGTAGCACCTCACTTATCTAAAGGTTATTATTTGAGACGTAATTTGCAAAGCTAAAACCTGAACTCCCTAATTGAGAACCAGAAAGTAAGCAGCAAACTTCTTAAAACAACTCAGGGTAAGAGCAAAATAAAGCTTTAGAGTTTCATTCCCTGGTAAGCTCTTCAGGCTAGATTTATTTACTCAAGTTATTTCAGAGTAAATAAATCAATCTTGGAAATTTGATTATCTCCCATCAAATAAGAAATAGGAAATTGGCCAGGCACAGTGGCTTATACCTGTAATTCCAGCACTTTGGGAGGCTGAGGTGGTAGTACAACTTGAGCCCTGGAGTTCAAGACCAGCCTGGGGAACACGGCTAGACCTCATCCCTACAAATTATTTAAAAATTAGCCAGCCATGTTGGTGCATGCCTGTGCTTGCAGCTACTTGGGAGACTGAGGTGGGAGAATCAATTTACCCTGTGAGGTCCAGGGTGCAGTAAGCCATGATTGTGCCACTGTACTCCATTTTGGGCCACAAAGTGAGAGCTTGTCTCAAAAACATAAAATAAAAAAGAAACAAATAGGAAATTGGAAGCCAAAAAAAAGGAATGGCCTGGAAGGGGGCAAAACATGCCATTCTGATAGTGAAGGAGAGATCAGGAAAACTGTAAAAGGCAACACACCCAAATCAAAAAGCAGTGTACGGTGCTCCATTTTATAAAGGATAATTGAGCCCCACTGCCCTTCAGAGTCCTGAAAGCATCATGGAAGGAGCTCAGCTCACACCTGATGTTAACTAATAAAGATGACTTCAGTCTTCCTCCAACCTTTGTAAGCTTCGAAGGAAGGTAGGAAAACGTGTAAGAAGTCTCTGGAAATGGTAACTCAAAACAGTGTCTGTGGCCGGGCGCGGTGGCTCAAGCCTGTAATCCCAGCACTTTGGGAGGCCGAGACAGGCGGATCACGAGGTCAGGAGATCGAGACCATCCTGGCTAACACGGTGAAACCTTGTCTCTACTAAAAAAAAAAAAATACAAAAAACTAGCTGTGCGAGGTGGCGGGTGCCTGTAGTCCCAGCTACTCGGGAGGCTGAGGCAGGAGAATGGTGTGAACCCGGGAGGCAGAGCTTGCAGTGAGCTGAGATGGCGCCACTGTACTCCAGCCTGGGGGACAGAGCGAGACTCCGTCTCAAAAAAAAAAAAAAAAAAAAAAACAGTGTCTGTGTATACAGCCATACACTTGGTCATTTGAAAAATTCACTTATGAGAGCTACCTTATTCCCTAGGTTGCCTCATAAAGCTGTTAAATTATATATATATGAGACATTGTTGGGTGTGGTGGCTCACCCCTATAATTCCAGCACTTTGGGAGGCTGAGGAGGGTGGATCACCTGAGGTCAGGGGTTGGAGACCAACCTGGCAAACATGGTGAAACCCCATCTCTACTAACAAAAATACAAAAATTAGCCAGGCATGGTGGCAGGCAGGAGAATTGCTTGAGCCTGGGAAAAGGAGGTTGCAGTGAGCCGAGATTGAATCACCGCACTTCAGTCTGGGCAACAGAGTGAGACTCTGTCTGGAAAAAAAAAAATCTATCTATCTATCTATCTATTTATCTATATATATGATATGATGTGAGACACTGTCAGTTGGAAGAGGTCTGATTTAGAATGGGTGGTTCCTCCTCAACCTATTTAGATGCACACATCCAGCATGAAAGAAATCAGGTTTCAATAAGATAAATCAAGATCTAAAAGTCAAGTTAAGTTGAAAGGACCTTAGAGATCATGCAGCCAAGACCCTGGCAAAAAAAGTTAGGTGACTAGAGGGCATCATTCATCTCACTATAGAGACGGAACTACAGCCAGTCTTGTATTTGAGAGCCGGAATATTTTCCTCCAGGTCACAATTTCCTAGGCCAACTCACAACCCTCTCCATGCCTTCCCAAGCCTTCAGATTGGCCCACAGGCCTGATGAACTCACCTGCAGAAAGCAGTGTCCAACCGGGGCATGCTCTGCAATGGTGGCATTGTACACCTGCCTCCAGAAGATGGGTTCATTGTCATTCACATCATCCACAGTGATGCTCACCAGGCAGGTGGCAGAGAGCGGGGGCTCTCCGAGGTCCTGGGCCACCACTCTCAGCTCCACCGCCTCCTGGACCTCTCGGTCTAGAGTCCGGATAGTGCTGATCACACCGCTTTCGGGATCAATGGCGAAAGATGGTCCACACTCTGCGGTGGGCAGAGCCTCTGGATTGCAGGGAGCCGAGAGCTGGACTAGCGTGTAGCGCAGCCAGGCGTGCTCAGTGCCTGCCTCGTCAGCATCGGAGGCGCTGACCCACATGACTACAGTGCCGGGGGCCGCGGCCTCGGACACTGAGGCCTTGTAATGCTGTTGGCTGAAGAGAGGTGGTTGGTCATTGAGGTCAGCGACCCGGAGCAGCAGCGTTTCCTGCGTGCTCAGCGGCGGGGACCCCGCGTCCGTGGCCACCAGTAGTAACTCATACAGATCGCGGCTCTCTCTGTCCAGGGGCCCCTCGACGCAAAGGAAAAATACCCCTGGGGGGCCACCGGGCCGCAACGCGAAGGTTCCCTCTCCGCCTTCCAAGGACAGCGAGATACTCTGGTCTCCAAGACCCACACTAAGCTCCCCTGTGGCCTCATCTTCTTTCTCCCAGTCACCGTCCGCATCAGACACCGAGACGCGAGCCACGTAGTCGCCCGGTCGGGCGCCTTCGGAGACACAGGCGAGGCCTCCCTCTGTGAGAAAGAGCACGTGAATTGCTGGCCGGTTGTCATTCACGTCCAGCACGGCGATAGACACGCGCACTGTGGCAACCTCAGGCTCGGCACCTCCATCGCGGGCCTCCACCACCAGCTGGTGCCAGGCCTGAGCCTCGCGGTCCAGAGGTCTCCGCAATCGCACCACGCCACTCAGCTCCTCCACCGCGAAGTAGGCCGCGTCGCCCAGTGCCCCGCCCCCGCTACCGGCCCCGGGCACTTGCCGGGCGCGGACGCTGTAACGCACGAAGCCATTGGGCCCCAGGTCGCGGTCGGTGGCGCGCACGCGGCAGATCTCGGCGCCCGGCTGGGCGTCCTCGCGCACCGCTGCGCGGTACTCGTCCTGCTCAAAGACCGGTGGGTTGTCGTTCTCATCCAGCACGCGCAGCTCCACGCTCAGGCGGCCGGTGCGCCGCGGGCGGCCGCCGTCCCATGCCTCGATCTGCAGCCGGTGCGCCGCAGCCTCCTCTCGGTCCAAGCGCCGTAGCAGCACCAGGTCTAGAGGCTCCAGGGGCGACGAGGAGCCCAGCAAAAGCGGTGACGGTAGTGGCCCCGGAGTCCCGTAGCGCAACTCGAAGAACGGGCCTGCGGGGTCCTTGGGCGGGTCGGACGGTTGCACCAGGGTGTAGCCCTGAGTGCTGAACAGTCCGGCGTCGGGGTCAAGGGCACCTGGCAGGCGGAAGGCGGTCCCTGGCGGGCTGAGCTCGGAGACGTCGAGTTGCAGGGAGTCGAATGGAAAGCGGGGCGAGTGGTCATTCACGTCGTTGACGCGAATCTCCACCTGCACCACCGCGCCCAGCAGCGTGGCGGCCACGAAGCTGTAGTGGTCCCGCCGCTCGCGGTCCAGGCGCCGCGCAGTGCGGATGATTCCGGTGTCCGGGTGCACGTGGAAGTCGTCCAGCAGCGGGGAGTCATCCGAGTCCTCCGACAGAAAGAAGCCGCTCCCCTCCTGCTGCTGCGCGGCTGGCAGCCCGGCGCGGATGTCACCGACCAGCGTGTCAGGGGGTAGCCCCTCATCTACAGAAAGGGTGAGGTTGAACAACTGGGCAGATGAGCCTGAGGCTGCCCACAGCCACACGTGCACCAAGAGCCAGAGCAAGGAGCGCTGTGTCCTGGCGCTGCTGCTGCCTGACCGCCCATGGGGTGTATCTCTCCTCCCGGGGAACAGAAGGCGCTTCCCGACGGGAGCCCCCCGCTGCTGACGCCCTTCGCCCATCTTCCGCCCACAAGGGCTCATTTCTCCGCCAGCTCCTTGGGAAGGCTCTCGGGTAACTGCCAGCTTGTGGCGGGATCGCAGAAAAATCCAGGAGCCTCTTCAGTGTCTGAGCCAGAGAAGAAAAGACTTTGTTTGGCAAACAAACCGACGGACCCAGGAATTCCCGAGGTTACATCTGCAACTGGTGAAAGCGTCCTCTGCCTGCAGCTCACGCAGACAGGGAAGCTCTGGCTGCCTCTGCCGCGGCAGCCACCTCTTCTGCCCCTGGATTTCCTTAAACGAGTCTCATCTCTTTTTCTCTCTCCTTTTATTCCTTTTACATCTGTTCCTTGTTCTACTCGGCTGGTTGTTTCCCCCCGGTAAAGTCAGGTGCATTATTTCTTTTGCCAAAAAGGAGGAGATTATTTGAAGCGCGCACACGCAAGGAGAGGATGGGGATCGGGCCGGAGTAGGGGGTGGAGTAAGGACGGGGAGGCTGGGAGTTAGGGCGCTGGGGAGTAGGGAGGGTGAGAGAGGGGAAAGGAGGGCTGCGGCCCTGTCCGCTGCTCCGGGGGCGGGGCGGCCGTTCCCCGCGGCGTCTCCGGGCGCCAGGGACCACGCGACTGCTGCTCCGACCCAGCCTCCCGACTCCCTTCACCTCCCCGCCCTGTGACGCGGCGCACAGGAGGGCGAACTCCAACCTGCGAGCCGCGCTCTGCAGCAGGGCGGAAGAAGAGCAAATGCAAAAGCACTGGGAGACGTGCTCCGCGGGGCGGGTGGGGGACGTGCAGGCGGGGCGTCTGCCTGGGCTTAGCTTGCCAAGTGATGATGGGTGCGGGGAGGTTAGGGGAGCGGCCTCTCCGCGGCCTCCCCCTCAACTCCCTTGACCGTCCCTTAGCAAGCCTGACGCTTGGCTCGCGATGAGCCGAGAAGGTAGGGGTTATCGTCACTTTGGGGTGCCAAACTTGTGTTCTCCATTTGGCGAGAAGGACTCCTGTCCGCAGCGGAAGGACCGATGGAGTCAAAAGCCGATGCACAGCTGGGGCCAGGATGGCTGCAAAGGGGAGAAGGCGGAACTTGGAAAAACCTTCCAGAAAACCCGAAAAATCTGTGGCACACATGGTGCAAACCACACTTTAGTATGCCGCGCTACTACTCAGCGACGTGTGAGCCTCTTGTCACTCCCCTCTGCCACCAGGAATGACGACAATATATCCGCCCTGAGAACGCTTTTTCTGCATTCAGCGCCATCATAACACTTCCAGGATGTTTGACGATGCTGATTGATGAGCAGAAAGCCCCGGTGGCTGGCACCCCGCAAGCCCTCAGCGCTCCACCACCACCCCTAGGCAAGGAAGTTTGCAAGCGGGACCACTCTACAGATACCACTTTCAAAACTCGCTTCTGTCTGAGCCGAACGCAAATGCCAATAAATGGCCATAGTCGCAGATTTCCCTTCAATTAACCATAATAATTGGTAGAAACCGATCAATGGCCTCTAATAAAGCATGCGTGAGAAAAGACTCTCTGGACTCAAGAATGACTGGCCATATTTAGCGAATGGTTTCTGCAATTTTGCATTTGAGCCAGATAGAAGAATTAATTTCCTTGATACTGTTTCTCTCCTTTAGGGAGGACCAAAAGCCCTGCACAGTGGTTTCTTGCAGCAACAATAAAATGCCTTTTTTAATGTGCAATGGAATTATATATAATTGCTAATCCACAGCCACACCGTTATCTCTACCTGTGACCAAATAACAAAATAATTGACTTTGTATCAGATATGTTGCTGTAAATGGGGACATTATTAATGAGAAAGCTGGGGGAAAGAAAACTGAATTTATTTTAACCATTAAAATAGTTTTAATGGTTAAATCTCTCTTTAACTATTAAAGAGATTTGTTATGTCTTTAGAGTCTTTTTATCTTCAGTCTCTGCATTCGCACCCTAACTAGTCCCTCCCCCTCCACTCTTGCCCTTTTATAAGTAATTCTTTTTTGTTTTTGCTATTGTTGTTGTTGTTGTTGCTGTTGTTGTTTTCTGAGTCAGGATCTCACTCTGTTACCCAGGCTGGAGTGCAGTGGTGCAATCATGGCTCACTGCAACCTCTGTCTCCTGGAATCAAGTGATTCCATCACCTCAGCTTCCAGAGTAGCTGGGACTCTAGGTGCCCATCACTATACTCGGCAAATTTTTATTTTATTTTATTAATTTGTTTATTTATTTTTTGGAGGGATGAGGTCTCACTATATTGCCCAGGCTGGTCTCAAACTCCTGGGGCCACACAATCCTCCTGCCTAGGCCTCCCAAAGTGCTGGGATTACAGGCTTGAGCCACAGCAACTGGCCTATAAGTAATTCTTGAACGAGCATCTGGATTAATGTTTTTAAAGCTGTCTCAAATCATATTACCTCCTGCTTAGAACCTGAAACGACTCCACTATACTTAGATTATAATTCAGACTCCTTCAATCAAAGTCCTTTTAATAGTACAGGATCCTATCCATCTTTCTGACCTTGCCTCATACCACCACTCTGGACTCAGCCATCTGCCTTCATTTTGATCTTGTACCTTTGAATTGTTAGAACTTTCCATGCCTCGGAGTTCTTTTTTCTGCTTTGAAACGATCTAGCTCATTCTCATTCAGGTCTCAACTCCAATGCCCTCTGTTAGGAAAGATCTTCCCTAATCACCCTGCCTCAGATAGCCTTTCCACCATAAACCCTATATCCTTTCAGTATATTTCATTCACAGCACCTATCAGCATCTGAAATCAACTTGCTTTTTTCATCTGTTTATTAGATTATCATAACCTCAAAACCCTCATTCTGCTTTATCTCAGCACCTAGAACAGTACCTAGCATGTAGTGTGTCTTTATTTACTAAATATGTGTTGGACAGATGGTTGGCTGAACCTATGGGTAAGTGAATGGATTTGTCTGTTAAAGTATGGCTTCAAACTTTAACAGTTTGAAGCCATAACCAAGAATGAATTGGTCATGAGAATCTTCACTGTGATGAATTCTATCTTTGCAATCTTATTCATCTTAATTATTTCATAGGGCTTCTTCAACTTATTTTTCAGCCTCATCAACTTACTTTGTAAACCATTGTATGAGTCTGTTCTTGCATTGCTATAAAGAACCTGAGACTGGGTAATTTATAAAGAAAAAAAGTTTAATTGGCTTATGGTTCTGCAGGCTGTACAGGAAGCATGGCAGGATCAGCTTCTGGGGAGGCCTCAGGAAAGTTACAGTCATAGCAGAAAGCAAAGGGGAAGCAGGCAGGAGGAAGAAAACGAATGGGGAGATGCTATACACTTTTAAGCAAACACATCTCATAAGAATTCACTCACTATCATGATGACAGCATCAGGGGATGGTGCTAAACCATTCATAAGAAACTGCCTCATGAACCAGTCACCTCCCACCAGGTCCCACCTTTAACACTGGGGATTACCATTCAACATGAGATTTGGGCAGGGACACAGATCCAAACCATATCAACCATATTGTTAACAAATATTTACTTGAGTCCAAAAATAAAGGAAAAGAAGCATCTTTTACTGCATCTTTCACTGACACATTCTTTGTAAACAGTGGTTTAGTTTAGAAACAGTGGAAAACAAATGGAAAATCAAGAACTTCAGACATCTATTTTCCCATTAGTTCTAAAGCTTTATATTCCAAGCATGTGCAATTCAAGGTCTCCTGTCCATTTCACAATTACCCTTCATTGAATGTCCTGAATGTCCTTAATTATAGAATTAAGAATTCAATTTTGTAAAGTAAGAGAAATAAGAGCATTTCTCAGATATGTGAAAAATAATTTTAGATAATACAGAAGCCAACAGCCTGCAAGAAATCGGTCAAGGTCTGATCCTTATAAGGGAAGCATCATGGTGTAACTGGCCAGTTTTAGCTTTGAAGTTGGAAAACCCTTAATCTGCTCTATAATTTGGGGCGAGTTATTTAAATCTTAAGCCTTAGAGTTTCCTCCTTTCTAAATTGGGGATGATACATCTAATTTACAGGAATGCCATGGGCGTTAAATGAAGCAATATATGTGGATTGGTACATAGAATGCATGTGGTAAATAGTATTTTTCTTGCCCTCTGTTGTTTGTATGATGAAATGCTTTAGGAGTGAATTATTTTGGAATTCTCAGTAATATCAAACTCTGACTTCTTAGCCCCCCCAGAGTGTGTGAAGGGGAAGGATATAAAATTCCCACTATCTAGCTGGATACAGTGGCTCATGCCTGTAATCCCAGCACTTTCAGAGGCCAAGGCAGGAGGATTGCTTGAGTCCAGGAAGTAAAAACCAGCCTGGGCAATGTGGCAAGACCCTCTCTCAACAAAAAAAATTAAAAATAGCCAGGCACACTGATGCATACCTGTAGTCCCAGCTATTCAGAAGGCTGAGATGCCAGGGTGGCTTGAACCCAAGACATTGAGCTGTGTCATTGCCATTGCACTCCAGCTTGGATGACAGAGTGAGAGCCCATCTCAAAAAAAAAAAAAAAAAAAAAAAAAACTCAAAACTCTCCAGTATTGTAAACAGAAACTTTGGACAAAAAGGCTCAAGGCATTTCTTCATTTTGTGTTATGCAGTTTAAGTAATACAGGAAGTCCATCTTCAGAAACATTTTCCCACAGACTGTAGGTAGCCCTCAGCTCTGTAATAATTTAAATAGTGTAGTTACTAAATCCTCAAAGCAGTGTTCAAAGCACCTCACATCAACCTTTTAGGAAAGGAGTCATAAAAAGTATTCCCATCTTACAGATGAGGAAACTGAGGTTCAGGAGCATTACTAGTCATGTGACCAAAGTCCCACAGGTAGTAGAATTGGAACCTGAACCCAGTTTTACTCCAGTGTTTGTGGTGTTCACTGGTCATTTACTGTCTTCATGATTTTCTTTAATAAGATTTCTTCTGAATTCTTTATGAAATCAGTACAGTGATAAAGTGAGTTTTGGAAAGACCTGGGAGAACTACAGAAGGAGGAACTTGTGAGCATGTAGGTGGGAGTGGTGGGGAGGCACAAGAGAATAGTCACAAGTCAGTACTTGAAAATGCAACAACAACCAAAAAACCAACTCCGTACTTAGAAATGGTACTTAAAGGCCAGTAAGGAGAATCCTGTGACATGGAGGGTTCCTTCCCAACTTCTCACCCATGGGGATAGTCCTCTGAGGGTTAAGAAGGGTGCATGACACCAGGAAGCCCCCATACTCCCTTGACTCACATGCCATCTTTCTGTAAATGTTTGAGCCAGAGTGTTTGGAGCTTGTGATGGTTAAATGTGATGTGTCAAGTTGGCCAAGGCTACGGTGCCCACATTGTTTGGTGAAATACTGGTCTAGATGCTGCTAGGAAGGTTATGTCATGCTGGGAAGAACCCTAACTAATATAGAGCTTTGTGGAAGTGGAGATGATCTAGTATTTAATAGTATGGCCAGTATTTAGAATCTACATATATTTTGTGTTCTTAAAGTTTTTAAAATCAGAATCCTGGACATAATAGGGATCCTAATAAGTAATCAAGTACATCTTTCTGTCTTAGTTCTAAGCCACCCAAAAGAAATGATAGTCTTTTCCTTTTTTCCAACATTGAGAACCAATTCTCCACATGCCTGTATGATATTCTCAACTCCACACAATATGATCACATTTTACAGATTATGAATCTCTGATTTGAATATCAACATACAGTTATTTACTTTGATTTTTGGGAAGATGAAGAAAAACTGGTCAATAATTTTTTATGCCAACACTTCATCATATAGTTGAAGGGAAGTATAACAAGGCTTATCGTTAAGTTTGTTTTATCATACTATATTGAATCATAGTTCCAGATCTAGTAGAAGCTGGAATGTAGAAGTGCATATACCAAAGTTGTCCCTGCTTTTGAAAATTGTGGTATATGCAGATCTCAGACCCCCTAGCTAAGGTAATTCCTGTCTAATTTCCCCTTTTCTCTCCTATCTTGCTTATTCTCCTTCCCAATGCTTGGTAAGGCAGACCAACTTCTCCCCATTCCCTCCAACAGACTCAGGATGGCCTACAAAGGCCAATCAAACCTGTTCAACCACATAGCCTCTACAATTTGGCTTTTCTAATTCTGTCTTTGGCACATGCCTTTTGTAAAAGCTTTTCTTTAGATGAAATAATCCCAGCTCCTCATTCCCCCAACCCTTTAATCATTTTGTTTCTGTTCTCTGAACTCTTTCCAGTTTTCCTATATATTGTATCAGATGTGGAAACCAAAACCACACACCATTTTCTAACAGGGTCTATGCACTGCCAAACCTGGGAAGGCTGACTTACTACTTCAATCAGAAATTGAAGCCAAGTCCAAAAGGTTAACAAGTGGATGTTGGAACTGGTGTGATACCCCCATTCCAATAAAGCAACACTTGCTGGGTTGGTAATTATTCAGTGTGGAAAGGTAATCTACTTGCTTTCACATAAAAGAATTTTTAGAATATTCATGTGTTTGTATAAGACAGCATGAAAGATAAAGCTGGTGAAAAAAAGATAAATAGCATTGGATCCTGCCCATATTTTTCTAAGTGCTATTGTTCTTTGTGAGAAGTTAAGGAAGCCGATCCGTTTCCTGGGACAAAGTAAAGTTCATTGAAATATATATACATAATATATGTTATAATAATTCCAGGCAAGAGAAAGCAAAGGAAATACCCAGGACCCTGCCAATCCCACAAATATTCAGTGAGAAAAACACCTGGATTCTCCCCAAGCCACAGCTGTTTAGTTGGAAAATGCCTGGTTCCCATTGAATCAAGGCAGTCAGGAAAAAGAGCCACATCCGGCCGAGTGTGTCTACTGCGTACGATGCACACACATGAATCCTATTTGATCAAGACACAGTTATTTTGGAAATAAATAGATCCTGCTGGATTCAAGCACAGTTCATGACTAGCACACACAGATGGGGGTGTGCTGAGTGCAGATATTATCTATGAGAAACTCCAATACACAGATATTTGGTAAGGAAACTTATGCCATAGGTTTCTGGGCTCTGTTACTATCTTGGTTAATTCTCTCCTGGAACATATGTGGGTATGGCAGTGCTAGACCTTGATTAAGGTTGCTTGTATCACCAAGATCTGAGTGTGTCCACCCAGATTCTTTAGGTTGAGCAGCGAGTATGTGTAAAAAGAAATGCAAAATTGATAAGTCAATCTTGTTTTCCCTTAGTATACAATCAACAATATCGTAGCATAATCACAATAGGAAAGTTCCAGGACTTTCTGAACATACGTGAATTAGGAAAAAGCCTATATCTCTATCATCACAATGTACACTTTCCACATATTCCCATCTTTTCCTTTATTGGCATAAATTTCTATTGTGTCCAATGGACACATTTTCACTACATTTTCCAAATAACTTCTCATCGATCCATTATTTTAAAAAACCACTGTTGGCCCTGAAATTAACCTGAAAATTAGGCAAATATTTCCAATGAATTAAGCAATCATTATACTTAAAATTTACCTACTTTAAAGCATACAGAGGTTTCTTATTGTGAACATAATTTATAAGGACTGAGTCAGTGCTTAATCCCTTTAAGGGTGTTTTTAGTTTGCTATCCAAAATCAATCTGAGGAGAGGACCTGGTTTTGAGAAATCACAGACTTCACATCTGAGGGCTCTAGAATCCTGAGGCCTTGGGAGAGTTTCTTTTACCCAATTACTTGCTCCAGAAATCAGGAGAAGTTATGGCGGAAACAGCTTCATGAATTCAGTTCTCCTCGTCTTTCCTCTGTTGATTGCCAGTTCCTTATTTCCCATAACTCTTTGTATCTCAGTGCAAAAAAAAAAAAAAAGGAGAGAAGGAAAAATAGAGGAATAATATTGCAGAAGCTTCTAGCCTCAAAGGATACATTCAATTAATAAACTATAATCTTTCAGGAAAGCAAGCCTAAATCCCCTGGTCAACAATGTCCATTCTGACCACTGCACATTGAGTGTTTTAGCCATCAAGCTGACCTCCAGGGTATCTGCAGTAGCATTACTGCATGTGCAGGAGCTTCTCTTCAAACACAGCTTCCTGTGTTTGCAAATATATATGTGTAATTTTTTTTCCTCTGGCTTCATGGACTTTTATCCCCGACCCTGTACTTTTTTTTTTTTTTTTTTAGTTAATGTAGCTTCCATGTTTTTGCTGTGTGCTTTATCTTGAAAATCCTTTTTGAAGGCCTCCAGTCTCTCTTCTCATGCATTTTTATCCCCAGTCTGCCCTGTTTCACCTGTGGGCTTTATTCACTGTTCTTCCTTCTGTTAAGCCCTAGTTTCTTATCCAGGCATAACGGGGAAGCTTAAAAATAGCCATAAAAAAATGTAGTTAAGAAGAGATGCTTTAAAGCTCAAATGATAAAGCCCTTTATGGGGCACAGATGAATGTTAAATGCTGGGAAGCAAACACCAGTAATCAGAGATGTAATCGTTCATTTTTGAGCAAGTGCATCGTGCCGCCCAAGAGGAAAAAGGCAGAGCTGTAAACGGCTGCAGAGTGGCCACAGCTGCCAATCCTTGAACTTTGCAGGTGCCCAGAGTGAATGATTCCAGGAACTCAGCTCTCCTTCTGCAAGAATATCACCAGCAGAAAAGCCATATTCACAAATCAAGGAAACCTGAAGGATTATTCTAGACCTAATCTCCAGAGTCCCCTGTGGTAGGCAGAATAATTCCTCCTCCCCCACACCCGCAAAGAGGTCTTCGTCATAATCCACTGCGCCTGTAAATGCGTTACTTTACTTGACAAAAGGGACTTTGCAGGTGTGATTAAGTTAAGGAATTTGAGATGTGGAGATTATCTAGGCGGACCCAGTGTAATCCCAGGGGGCCTTAAAAGCGAAAAGGGGAGGAAGGAAAGTCAGAGTCAGAGGAGATGGGACAAGTGGTTGGAGTGAAGGAGCCGTGAGCCAAAGAACTCAGGCAGTGTCTCAAAGCTGGCCAAGGCAAGGAATTTGATTCTCCCCAGAGCATCCAGAAGGAACACGGTTCTGACAACACCTTGATTCTGGCCCGGTGAGACCTATGTGGGACTTCTAGCCTACAGAACTGTAAGATAATACATTTGTGTTGTTTTAAGCCACTAAATTTGTGATAATTTGTTACAGCAGTCGCAGGAAATTAATACACCCCTTGGCAGTGCTGAGACCAGTTTTTCCTCTTCCCTGAATTCTCTGAAGTAAATATTCACATTCCTAGTGCCATTGTTCCCTCTGGAACATGAACATTTACGTTCTCATTGAAAAGAAGACAGAAATTATCACAGCATCAGTTTTTGCCTCCAGCCAATCTCAAGAGATCAGTTCCTGCTGGAAATTTGGGCATATTCCTTTCATAGAAAGTGTCTCTCAACAATGTCAAGATGAAGTTTTTCTTTGATTTGAATGCATTATTCAAAGCTCTGTCTTCGTAAAAATGTTTTTAGAAAGAAAAAAACTGTCACAAAACAACAGTCTTGTTTAAAAGGCTAAAGATACCCTATGTAAATAATATATAATCATGATTGTCAAAACTTTAACTAGATGTGATTTGGGGATAATATTGAGTTAGCCATAATTTATCAGAGGGAGAGAATAGAGTCTTTGGGAAAGCGAGAGTCAAGGACAAAAAGGTTCTGTTTAAATCAAAGGGCTTGACCCACAGCCAGAAAATGGGGTTCTAGTTGTACTGTGGAGAGAAATAAATCCCAACTGTGGAAACAAATCTACGTGCTGTATAATGGGCCATGAAATCTATTCAATGGGAGTCACTGGCTCCAGAGGTGGGAACCTGCTAGTGTGTACACAAAGAATCTGTTTCTTTTCATCTCCTCATACTCAAATGGAAATGTGGTGGTTTCCAAACTTTTCTGACCTACCTTAAATAATATATTTTATATCATAGCCACATATATACATATACAATGTAATTAAAACAATCGTTTCATGACATCTTACCCTTCCAATGTGAGCTATATCCTGATATTTCCTAATTCTTATTGTTATTTTTCATGGGTGTTCATTCATTTATTTATTTTTCAGTTTTAAAATGCTAGTCAGGACCAACTAAGTGGTCATGACTTGGAGTTTGAAAACATGGCTTAGTAGGACTATTATCAAGAAAGTACGTATTTTCTTTCAGTTGTAGTAGTAACAGTTATTCATTATTACCTAGCAACTTCAAACAAAATGATAGCTTGGAACTGAATACCTTTAAGGTCTAAGTCTATAATTTGTAGTTTTTCATCAAAAGAAGTATTACTTTATCTAAGTAAATAATAAAATAATAAAATAAAGCAATGACTAATAACTTGAAACCTCTCCAGCAAGTTTGTTTAATTTTAAAAAATGGTTTTACTAAGATAATTCTGATTCTGTTTTGGTCTTCAATGATTAATTCTAAACCCCAAACATGTCTTTCTAATCAAAATCAGGAATTATTGAAATTTTTGCCATACCTTTTTTGTCACATTGTTCATTGGTGTTTCTGAATTTTGATTTCAGGAGTTGGGGAACTAGAATCACTCCTAAGGGAAAAAGCATTTTGAGTCACTTCCAGAGAGTGTTTTGATTTATGCTCTAGCCAATATCCCCTTGAAATTCTCCTCCCCTTCTCATCACTAATATTGCTGAAGGCAGGTGAAGCTAGTGTCCTAAGACTCACAGAGAAACTGCTCACTTTCACTTTGTTTTTAACAATTATGCTGCACAACACACTTCTCAGATTCTTGCCTGTAAAATAAAAGTGACACTGAACTCTCAGGGCTGAAGAATAGCTAATACACTGTGCTAACCCTTCAGAGATGCAAAACAATAGCAATCACTCATCAGTTTGCTGAGAGGTGACAGATTCCAATTTCCTATTTTCCAGAGACACTCTCCTCATTACCAAGCAAAACCAGACTGGTTAACTTGCCCAAGATCTACAGCTTGCTGCAGTGATCTCATCGGTCTGTGTCCCTGATGGGAACTCAAGCAGGTGGTGTGGAGAGCAGCGAGATGACATATGGAGACATATTGCCTAAATAGGCTGATCCACCAGGCCAACTAATTTTCCTTCTGAGAAGAGCAATTATTTTAAATTGCCCTATATCAAAATGACTTTGTTCTTGCCACTAAAATATAATGTCAATAAACTATAATGTAAATGAGTGCCTCCTGTTACTTTGATTTTTAAAAATTAAAGATTAAAAAAATTAAGAAGAAGAAGCAGAGCCCACATTGCTTTATTTAGAATTAAGACAGGATCACAATTCAAGGCTTTACAACATTAAGCTGGGATGTGTAACTCACACTATTTTAGAAGCCTTTTGATGGTATCACAAAACTACTCTGTAACTTTGTTTTTACATTGTATTAATTCTGTTGAAAAGTGTTCTTTTGTGTGAAAGAACATGGTCTCTTATAGAAAGTGATAGACACAAAAATAAGGATGCTGGAAAGTAGATGTTGGATACAGGAGAGATAAAAAAACTAACCTGCCCAATCTGTCTAGAACCAGAACTTAGGCTGGTTCAATCAAACACTCCTTATGAAAGAAATGCATTCAGAATTCCAAATAAGAGTTTTGAAGGAAAATTGTAATATCTGTATTTAGATTTAGCAGCCCTAAAGGGAAATAGGGTGTTGATTTATGAAACTGAGAGAAATTATGAGCAGCTGGAACATTAAGGGCACATTGTCAGAGGGAGTTTTCATTGCCAATTTGGAATGAAGTTCCAGAACAGTCCAGAGCCATGATTTAAACACATAAGATCTTACAAGCCCCAATCTAGTTAATTTTAGCATGTATAATATCTAATCCTTGGATTATTTGATTGATAGAGCCATTAAAGACACAGCAGTTAAAAGTAGATACAGAATGTAATTAAATTTTATTACATTTTAGTTTTTTTCTTTAGAGATAACCATTTTTTAACTTATGATGAGAGATTTTTGAAATAAAAGACATTTTAACAGAATGACTGAGTTAGAGAGCTTAACTATCAAACTACAAAGCTGTTCTCAAGGTAAAGTATCTAAATGCATATACGTTTCCTCATGAGAGCTGAGTTTGCAGCAGAGACATAAAACAATAAGAAGAAAGTCTCAGGGTAGACAAAGACATAATTATCTTCTATATTATTGAATAAATACATTACAGCATAATAAATCATCTTAACCCCTTTTTCTTCAAACTCAGATAAAAATTGTTTTCCCAGCTTCTTGCAAAGAGCTTCCAAATAATACATCCATTCCTGATCTCTTTGTTTTCTCCCAGAAATCTTTAAATCAAATCAAGATAAGCAGTTTAAACCATTGAATTCGTTCTGTCATCTTTAAGGATTTTCTCTAACATTACTCTTCATTTGTCTGGACAAACAAGTTACCTGGGGTTGTGGAGAACCCTATCATCTCCCTACACAAGAGGAAGATCATTTGGGGTATATTAGACTACCACAAGGGGGAGTGAGAGTCAAATATTTTCAGCTGGGATTTCAGAAGGAAACCATCCTGACCTGTGAAGTATTTGTATTAGAATTCAAGGAAGAATCTGGTGGAGAAGGTCCCTTCCCTGGAAGAACCCAGGATCTAGTAAGGAAGTAGGTAACAAAAATTAATTACATTAGAAGACAAATAATGCTGTGGGAATAAAGACTTACGGAACCTAGAAGAAAGCTTCGCTTTCATTAATATCCAATCTGGCTAACAGAGTTCATTGCTTCAACCGTCTCTTAGCATCATACCTTAATATCCTTGGTACCTAGTCCTTCCAAGACATCATCCGCTTCCACAGCTCCACGTTCCCCACATCCTTTTGGATTAATCCAAACAAGTTTTTCCTTTTGTTTGGCCTTCCTTGAGATGCTCCCTGCTCCTGTGGGTAACTCTCCTTTCCTTCTGTGTCTCGCCGCTGCTGTTTTTTTCCTGCAACAGCACTTATCACTTTCTAAAATGAATATCTTTGTTGAGTTACCTGTTTATGGTTCACTTCTCTCTAAAATGTATGATTGTGGTGAATTTTATTCACTTCTCTGTCCTCAGTGCCTACAACAACATTGACTGAATTTATGAATTCATGCAAACTGAAATCATTTTAAATCTATAGGTTCCAATCCCAAATGGGTCCCCACCACTGTTCAACAAAGCTTTAGTCAACAAATTCCTTTCCTTGAGTTATAAGAACCTCCTTCACCACTGTTAAAAATTCACTTCAGCAAACGATCTGGTCCTTCACACCCCAGTGGCAGCCCCCCTAAGGACCTCATGGGTTTAGGGATATTTAGGGTACTGTCTGATCTGTCTCATAGTTAGCATCTCTGCTGCACTAGGCAGGGTTTCCTAGTCTCTCTTTTAAATGCTTCTCCTGTGGCTTTTACATAAAACCATTCTTTCTTGGTTTTCGTTCCTCAGACCTGCTGGATCAAAATCTCCACAGACAAGACCCAAGTGTGTGTGTGTGTGTGTGTGTGTGTGTGTGTGTGTGTGTGTGTGTGTATTTCAAAACAGAGTCTTGCTGTGTCACTTCACCCAGGTTGGAGTGCAGTGGCACAATCGTGGCTCATTGCAGCCTTGATCTGCTGGGCTTAAGTGATCCTCCCACCTCAGCCTCCCAATAGCTGGGTCTACAGGCATGAGCCGCCATGCCCATCTAATTTTTTTTATTTTTATCTTTTTAGTAGAGATAAAATCTCACTGTGTTGCCCAGGCTGGTCTCAAACTCTTGAGCTCAAGCGATCCTCCCAGCTCAGCCTCCCAAAGTGAGAGGATTACAGGCATGAGCCACTGTACCTGGCCTGTGTGGTTTTTGTTTTAAGAGCCACTGATACCCAGATAACTTTCTCTGGATTTCTTCTCTTCTCCTTTTCTTGTCCAGGTATAGCTTTAAACTTAGTAACTGGGTAAAAGCCAAAGTAAAGTTATAGGGGGCTAGGCTGGGGGGGGACACATTTTGCCTTAAAACTGCTTTTGCATGACAAACACGTCTCTTTTATTTGGATTACATGTTTCCAGATCATTACAAACAGGAAATTTTAATCAAGATGCCCATATACACAGCTTACAGAAAGGCAATTGTAAGATGCATGTATTCAATATTTATATAAGTTTCAGAAAATATTAGTTGCCATATAGAAGAATATTGCTATGCCATGGTGATTATAATTTGGGGGAAAATCATTTGAAGGGATGATGCCTCAGAAGGACCAGGTCCCAAGGATGTTAAGGAATATTGCTAAGAGATGGGGTGTCCCCACTATTGACACCCCTCATTTGCCCACTCTCTTAGCTTCAGCTTCCTACCTAGACCCCAACAATACTCAAATCTATGACTTTAAGATCACACAGCCTCTTTCTCCCTCAAATGTGAGTTCCTAATTCTCAGTGGATGACGAATCTTTTTCAACTGATATTTAACAGGCCCCATTGGTATACCACTTTCTCTCCTAAACTTCCTTTCTTTCACTGAGTCCAATGGACTATATTTTTTATTTAATTTTTTCTCCATCTTTCCACCATTTCTTGAATCTGGATAATCAAGTCTTGTTTAAATGATTGGAATTGCTTTTTGGCAAGTCAGCCTACCTCTAATACTAAACATGTTCGCTCCCCCCACTGAAAAACTACTAAATACTTCCATAGTTATCTTTCCAAAGAGACAATCTGATTATTTCTACTACCATCCCCTCTTGTTTTAAAAGCCTTCAGTGGCTCTCCCATTAAGGGCTAGAGTCAAATCTCCTTATTCCTGCACGCAATGTCCTTTGTGATCAGACCTCAGTTCACTTCCCAGGCTCATCACCCTCCTGTCCTCCCCAGGCCTTTACCAGCTCTCACTACGTGAGAGTTTGAGAAGATGTCACTAAATTGTAGCCTTTCAAATGCCTTCAACTCCTAGGCATGGGCTTATGCCTCCAAAAATGCAAAGTAACAAAATGTGGAAAATAATCAGTTTATTTTATTTTCTGGTTGGTTTTATTTCACATGCTGAGGTTCTTCTAAATTTATTCTGGCTTCCCTGCAGCAATTCTGCCCAATTCCATTTTACCTGAAATGACAACAGCAGCAAAGTTCAGAAATACTGCCACCTTGCGATCACAGAGTAGGTGAAAAGTCAAGTGGTCGGTCCTCCCTTTATACATATATTTATAAACAGAGGAGCTGAGAACTGGAGAGATTCCCTGTCCAGTCCCTCTTTCCAGGCCTTAAAACTAACAGCCACTTGATTACTGCTAGAAACTCAAATTTACAAAACTTTACCTTTAGTGTCTACCTTCAGTGACTCTTTTTTGTAGAGTTTTATTGATTTCCCTCAACCAGATTATTTAAAGATACCAAAGGACACACTTATTTAAGCCATCTTCAGGTTCAGGTCCTTTAAAGCCCAGAGAACTTTTTTAAGCCTTTTACTTTTAGGAGGTATGTGCTCCAGACCATAGCTGTCAACTGTATTAGGACAGTGGTGAGTTGATGCTATTTGCCAATACAAACCCAAAACAGGGCATATAAAAGTCCTCATGAGCTGCTTATTGAGAGAATTAATGAGTAAACAAATTAACAGCAGATACGATGATGACTTTAAGAGTGGAGAAAAATGTTTCTAATGTTTTTGAAAGCAGGCATTTTATTTTGAAATGTCAATTCCATCTTGAAACATTGACATATTCTATACTCTTGAGCTATTTTTAAGGCGGGTTTGAATAAAAGAATAATGGAGGTGCAGAGAGGCGAAGTGACCTCTGTCTAGTGGCATACCAATAATAAATAGGTTCAGGGCAACTCAGGGCATCGCAAAGATGGGTGAGACCGAAAGGAAATATAAAGCATATTTATTCAAACCTCTTTTGATACTGCTTTGCAAAAACAGGTTCATCTAGCTCTTCCTTTCTCTCTCTCTGTCTCTTTCTTTCTCAAGACAGGATCTTACTCTGTCACCCAGGCTGAAGTGTAGTGGTGTGATCATGACTCACTGTAACCTCAACCTCCCAGGCTCAAACAATTCTCATGCCTCAGCCTCCACACCTGGCTAATATTTTGATTTTTTGTAAAAACGGGTGCCCACGCTGGCTCAAATTCCTGAGCTCAAGTGATCCACACACCTCGGCCTCCCAAAGTGCTGAGATTACAGGCGAGAGCCACAACACCCAGCCTTCTTCCTTTCTTTGACTCTATTTCTTAGCTATTATTTCATCACATAGACTAGCTTATATTTTAAGGTTTGTTCTCAGAATGATTGTTTTCAAATGACTTGGACCTGGATTTCTCATAAGCAGCATAGTAGCCACTGGAGACTTTTGTGCACAGGTAGAGAATAAGCTGCTTTGAAAAGTCATTGGTCATTCCAAAATTCACTGGTATCATGAGACATCACAGAATATATGCTTTGTAAATAATTTGTTTTTCAGAGTCAATAACTAATTACCAGTTCATGCCCTATAAATAAATCAATATTGGAAATTAAGTCTAAGTAGATTCATCACAGAAACGATTGGCCGACTGACCAAACAGCAAACTTCATGATTTACTTCTTGGCTTAGTTGCTCTCTTTGCATTTCTTTTTAAAGCAGTCCTCCTCCCCCATCATTATAATAATAAAGAATGAAAATGGACAAGGTGAGGCAAGGCTAGACAGGTGTGAATTTAAAAATCACTGATCCTAGAAAATGTTTGCAGTTTTTGGGTTGTAAGAAAGTGAAGTAGGTCTAACATGCTGTCTCACACCTGTAATTCCAGCACTTTGGGAGGCTCAGGCAGGAGGATCACTTGAGCCTAGGAGTTTGAGACCAGCCTGGCAATATACGGAGACCCCATCTCTACTAAAAGTACAAATAAAAAATTAGCAAGTCATGGTGGAGCGGCCCTGTGGTCCTAGTTACTCAGGAGGCTAAGGTAGGAGGATTGCTTGAGCCCAGGAGGTCGAGGCTACAGCAAGCTGTGTTCGCAAGGAAGAAGATGAAGCAGGTTCTGTGACACAGAACAGAATTCAGGGCAAGTGCGGGGCTGGGCAGCCTCACACTGTAATTCACACTTAGGGCAATAAACAGAAAATAATTTTCAGAATGAAATCATGGCATTGATCTCATCATCATCTCCATGCACTTAAGTTTTTGAAACAAATTAACATTGTCTCCTTAAATGCAATGTATCCTTCTTAGGCTCCATGTGGAACTTTGCCATTTAAAAACATTAAGTTTTCAAGATAAAGAGACCTACTTTGGCCACAGTGAAGATTATGACCAGCCAATTGGCAAATGCCAGAATAAAGCCATGTGTTTCTTTTCCTTTCACTCTGCCCATGTTCCATGTATATCAGTTCCACTTAGCTACCTTGTCTGCTCCTTTCGACTTGCTGGAATATCGCAATGCAAGTCTGGTGAGCACAGAAATTCTGGGATGGTGTCTAGTCTTAATTAAACACCCCCAACTGTGGTGCAATCAAACTTTGAGATTTTCATGACTACTGAGCCCTGGACAAAACACAAGTATTTTTTGCTCAGTAGAGTTGAAAGCCGAAATAAGCAAACAAGAAGGAGGAAACAAATAAGTAGACACTGCAAAGGCAGAGAGGTAAAGATGGCTTAGCTCCGGGTGGTCAATGATGCTCTATCCAGATGAGGGGCTTTGGGGCCCAGAGCATACATGTCCTAATGGGTTTTCAATTCTGAGCACAAGATGTTCATCTGAAACGCTAATTTTCCATGTTCAGCCATTTGCCATCCGGATAAAATTCCCAGCACAGCTTCCGCACAAACTAACGATGAAGTGGCAACCTCTCAACTGCCTCGAGTGGTAAACCATGTAACTAACCACTTTTCTTTGTTTTCTTCCACAAGCAAGATAGAGTCGTCTTTATAATATTAACTTCAGCATAAACATTGAAACTCACATAACTTGAATATTGAAAAAAACTTCCAAATGGTCTTTGAGTTTAAATAGCACCTTGAGACTCCCAGGCCCCAGAATAGCTCTAAAACTCAAATGACTAACCAACTTGCCATTCTTTGACTTCTCTAATTTCCATATTTCTTTTTTTTGTGTGTGCTGAAATTTAGCCATCTCCCACATTCTTGATCACGTGTAAACAGTAGATAGACCAGGCATGGTGGAGATAGCAGCTAATTAATATCATTCAGATGGAAGGGCTTTCATTTTCTGCCTACTTTTGGGAAATTATTCCCTGGAAGAATTTCTTTGTATGGAGAGATTGGAAAATCCTATGTCCATCCTGTGGACAAGAGGAGATATTGTCTTGAGTCTGTAACATGGATTTGATAATTCCAACTGTCTGCTTTTGGCAGTGTGTGAGAACACATGGCCGGATGGCTTGCCCTGCCCTCAACATATGCACGAACATGGTTTAACATCACTTCACTGGAGTACCCAAATGTTTCTGGTTTACCTGCAAAAAAGTCAGCTTTTAAAAAAAATGGGGAAATGCTATAGGTCAGCATTCCAGTCATGGACCAAGCACACACCAAGGGTTGTTTAGTAGGTGGCCCCATGTCGGGCACAGTCCTCTCCCTAAAACTATAGGAAAGGCACTCCATTCTCACACATTGGATCCTTCTTGCACTTTCATTCTCACACGTAACAAATCTCTCACAGGCAGACAGTTCGCAAAGGCCATATGGATAGAGAAGCATTTTGTCTTATGTTTAATTTTTTTTTTTACAGAACTGATACGCAGATTTAATAAACTGTCTAACTCAGTATTGTCAAGGGAGTTGGGCAAAATTTTCAGATAATTATATTTGGCCCCATTTCACATGAAAATATCCTTTATGACTTAGAGTACATTCTTGGTGTATATATTTTAATGTATTGCTCACATTCTGCCTTTTAAATAAAATATGCTGAACTTGAAGTATCCTCCATGAATCTTTGATGTAATTAAGAATATCTGATTCTTCCACTCCCCAATGCCCCCAGGGCCTGCTTAGGTATTTGAAGCTGTTTCTTGCTACATAAAACATCCCAGACTGATTTTTGGGGCTGTCTTTTTAAGTTGTAACATACTTTGTTTCTTGGAGCCACTCTTGGTGTTTTCATTGTGTTGATTTCTGGTAGCCTTGCTCCTGAATATTGTCTAGATTAAACCTTGCATGGCTGTGATAGGTGATTATTTTATACTTACTAGCATACAGCAGGACATTGATACATATCCACATGTATGGCTATTTTGATAGTTCATGATTTAACCCCTAATACACAGAAAAAAATCTTCTTTTATGTTTGCAGAACAAAACTTGGAGATGTGAGTTCTGTTGGTTTCAGGCTCACTTATTTGTGGCCCTGTGTGACATGTTGAGCAGGATTTAAAACTTGTACTTAACAAAGTTTAAAAGAGCTACAGGTCACACACTTCAAAAAGTAGATCTGTAAATGACAAGGATCTAATACATTGCATTTATACCTATAACACAGATGAATTAATTAATGGCAATTCAACTCTCTTCAGGGGCCAGTGAGTAATATAAATGTGTGAATGAGCCAAGGTTAAGATAGCAGGGAGTACATGAAACCAGGAGTGCGTGCCCCTCCTAAAAATGCACATACCCTTAGAATTCGTGCTGGCTCAGACAACACATTTCCAAGTCAAATATGGCCTCTGGAGCATTATAATTTCATTTTTGGGGCTATCTCCATCACTGGTTTGCTTTTTTTTTTTTTCATTTAAGGGCAATATAACATCATTTTCCCTTATATGGGCAAGATCAATTGAAGAGCTTTTTCTTTTTGAATGTTCTGGTAGATTTTATTATGGAAGTGATCTTCCTCTGAAAGTGTGAAAGAGTATATAGTTAACACAATATGGTGGAAATGCTCTGATAATTGTTTTAGTTCTTCTGCAGTTTGGGGGATGTTCATGACACTCAGTGAGGAAGGAATATGGTGGGTGACTCTGAACAAGGGTCCCAGAGTCAGATTATGGAGATTCGCATCCCTTGTCCTCTAGTTCCCAGCTGGACAATCCTGGTCACATGTCCTCTCCTTCCTAAGACTGGGAATTTCTTCATCCGTAAAGTAGGATGGGAGGCCAGACACGGTAGCTCACACCTGGAATCCCAGCCAAGGCGGGAGGACCACATGAGGTCAGGAGTTTGAGACCAGCCTGGTCAACAAAGTGAGACCCTGTCGCTACAAATTATATATATATATATATTTTTTTTTTTTTTTTTTTTTTTTTAATTAGTCAGGCATGGGTGTGCACACTTATAGTCCCAGCTACTCAGGAGGCTGAGATGGGGGAGGACCACTGAACCAGGAGGGCCGTGACTGCAGTGAGCCACAATCGCACAACTGTACTACAGCCTATGTGACAGAGGGAGACCCCATCTCTAGAAAAAAAAAAAAAATTATGATGGGAACAGTGTCTACTTCACAGAGTTGGTCTGAGGATTACATGAGACAAGGAAAGATCTCACAACAGTGCATGGCAAATAATAAAAGCTCAACATATGATGGTTATCACCATTATCATCATTATAGCATTATATTTGACCTTGTAACTAATGTGTTTTCTTCATTCCCTGTGATTCTAGTAGTTTCTAGTAGCCTCTGGGATTGGCACACAATTAATCAAAAGCATTCATTGTTCCCAGGAGGAAGGTGGGTAAAACCTACAACAAAGACATCAATTAAAGTGCTAAATTAATTTCTGCCCATCTCTAACATAAATAACAAACAAGAAAGCAAGGCATTCATTTGCAGAAGGCTGGCTTTGTTAAGAGAGACAAAGATTTGTGTTTCCAGAGAGCTAGACAGTGGAGCACTGGAGGCTTTGGGCATGCTATAAGTCACGGGGAGAGGAACAATGTACACGTGTGTAAACAGTTTCCCTCTACACCGAGGACAGACAGCAGCTGTCGCTGGAGGACTGGAGGGAGGATGGAAAAGAAAGGAGAGAGCAAAGGCATTTAGACACCAATAAAATGGTGACTCACTGCCCCTCCCCATCCCATACCTCATCCCCAGCATCTAGCCCCAGAACGAGGCAATATTGAAACCCCAAGTTTGTTTTGAGTATTCAAAAGTTTGGGAAATCCATGCCCCAATTCCTGTATAGAGCTCTAGGAGAGCCGTTTCAGAGTGGACGGTGTGATACTATAAACCACAGCAGAAAAAAATAGCTACTCCTCAGATTTCAGATGCAGGAAGAACATGAGTGGATGTCTAGGTGTGTGTGTGAAGCAGGAGGGCCCCAGAAATATTTTCTTAAGTTTAAATTCTGACCTGACTGTATTTCAAACGAGAAGCAATTGAGTTTTGTTGAATTGGCCAAGTTGTTTTTCTACCACTGGGCCAAAATAGGGCTTGCAGGTTGATTTGCATAAAAATAAAGAAAGTTACCAATCTGAGTGTAATGAATGTTTAAAATGCTTCCCCTTTTATTATGATCTATTCACTGATTTCAGGAAGGTGTTTTTTGCTTGCTTCACTGTGCTCTGGATTGCTGGCTGCTGGCTCTAGTCATTAAGGAAACAAGATCATGACCCTGAAACTTTTAGACACTCAACCAACTCTGTGCATCTGTTTTTTTCTCTGCCATGATCTGCTTTCTGTATTTTGCAGCCACATGGAAAGAGCAATATTTTAAACCTTTGCTAGTGCTGTGGATCAATTCTGGCTTGGACTCTCATTTGGGATTGATTACCCTTGGGCAGGAATGTGGGTGCTATATCACTCCCTGAGCATGTCAGTTAACATCCTCCCTTTCAGCATAGCTGTTCCATCATGTCTTGCCCAGTACCCTGTGGGTACAAGAGATCACAGAGCACTTAAATTTGGCCATTTCCTAGGAAGCCACACTTCTATACACTAAGTCAAATTCTCAGGTATCTCTTGGTTTTGCTCTATTTGCCTCTCAAGCTGACATATATTTTCTAAAATTAAGACTTCCAGAGACTTATCTGTAAAAATATTTTCTTAAGAAATAATGTTCACTTTATGGAGGAAGAAATACAACTTAGAACTGCTTTGTGGAAGCACAGAATAAATTTTTATAAACGTGGACATAACTATGAGAGTCCTGGAATTAAAATTAAAAACTGTGATGTGAAGTTTCTTTGACGAATGATATATGGATTCAGCTGAGTTCTCCGGTACAGCATTCATGGAAGCCCTTCCCTCCAGGAAAACAAACAGTGCCATCAAAAATGACAGCATCCAGGCTGGGTGTGATGGCTCACGCCTGTAATCACTTCGAGTGGCTGAGGCAGGAGGATTGCTTGAACCCAGGAGTTCAAGACCAGCCTCCTAGGAAACATAGTGAAACTCTATCTCTACAAAAAAAAAAATATATATATATATATATATACAAAAATTAGCTGGGTGTGGTGGCACATGCCTGTAGTCCAGCTACTCAGGAGGCTGAGGTAGCAGGATCACTTGAGCCCAGGACGCTGAGGCTGCTGTGAGCTCTGATTGTACCACTGCACTCCAGCCTGGGCAACAGAGGGAGACCCTGTCTCAGTAATAAAAAAACGAAAAGAGAATAAGAGCATCCATTTTTGACAGGCACATATTGACTGCTTGGCTCCCACAGCCATGTGGGAGCTAAGGGTCCATTTGGGGGATCTGTGCTGGCAGTGGCCTGAGCTGGATATTTCACTGATGGGTCCTTATGTAATCATACAGTGGGTTCTTTCTGCCCACTACACAGACAAAATCAATTCACTAAGATCATGGCATTGCAGTAAAGATAGAGTTTAATCCATGGGAGGCCAGTCAAGAGGGAATCAGAGTTATTACTTAAATCAGTCTCCCTGGAGGCTCAGAGTTAAGGTTTTTCAAGGATAGTTTGGTGGGCAGGGGGCTAGGGAATAGGTGCTGCTTACTAGTTGAAGAAGCAATTATAGGTGTGTGGAAAATGGTCCCATGCACTGAGTCTACCACTGGGTGGGACCACAGGACTGGTTGAGTCATGAGGGTGCAGGTAGAGACAGCCAGTCATCAGAAATGCAGAAAATACACCTCAGAAAAACATCTCAAAAGGCCAATCTTAGGTTCTACAAATAGTGATGTTATCTATAGGAGGAATTGGAAAAGTTACAAACCTTGTGACCTCTAGAACAATGGTTAGTTATTGTTTAATTACATCTACGTCTTCGCAGAATTCGGGACCCTTTCTCATGACCCTAACCTTGTGGCTTTTCTTCAGTTTTACAAAGGCAGTTTCGTTTTGGGAAGGGGTATTATCATCTTCACTTTAAGGTTAAATTATAAATTAAATTCCTTCCAAAGTTAGCTTGGCCTATGCCCAGAGATGACTGAGGAAAGCTCTGAAGTTAGAAGCAAGATGGAATCAACTATGTCAGATTTCTCTTGCTGTCATAATTTTGCAAAGGTGGTTCCACCAATGTCTAATACTCAGGTCCTCTCAGGGTCTCAGTCCAGATGGATTCAGAATACAGGACCACCACAGTCCAGTTCTGCCTCATCTTTTCCTCCAAAGCACTGAGTTATTTCATGTGCATAGGGCATCAAAGCAGCTTATTAACGTGGTGTGTAAGTTGAAAGAAAAAGAGAAGACTAGGAAATCCAGAAGAACATCCTGTTCTATCTTTTGAAATTCGTATTCATTCCCAAACATGAATGGCAGCATTTGCTCATGTGCTGGCCAAATAATGCAAACCAAAAATGGAATAAAAAATAACAATGTCTAAGACTTTCAGACTATCCCATATCAACTTATCTTGAGGTAGAATTTTATTGTTAGTGACCTGCTGTTCCTACTTGTACCATAAACTTTCAGATTTAAATTTCGAGAAAACATCAATTGCATGATTGTCCCAAAGTACTTGTCCTCTCCCGTTCTTACCCTCTGCAACTCTTAGTTGCATTCATAATGTTAACTTACCAGTTTTCAAAATTCCTTTTTCAATTGGATGGGACTATATGAAAAAAAAAAAACTAATGTGTAAATATGGTGAGAAAAATCTAAGGATGAAAGTAAAATTCCGAGAGGCAATTCCAATGCCCCTCATACAACCAAACCCTTTCTACCTGAAATTTCTCTATCCAAATCTGATCTGTTGGCGCTCTCCAGAGCAGCCTCTGGAGCAGCATTGAACTTTCTGGAATGAAGGAAATGTTCTAAAACTGACCTGTCCAATATAGCAACCATTAGCCACATGTGGCTATTAAACACTTGAAATGTGGCTGGTGTGAGTGAGGAACTGCTTTTTTATTTAATTTTAGGTAATTAAAATTTCAGTCTTTTAATTTAAATAGCCATGTATGGTATGATAAGAAATATATATTTTGGTCTTCTTTCCCCATTTCTTGGCACATGGCTCTTAAAACCCTTGAAATCTCTGAAGCAATCATGTCTTTCTATATACTAATGAGATGACTGGTGGCTGGGGGCTCTGGACAGCCTCAGGACAGGGAGATGGGTGCTGGGGAATCCAACCACCTGATTAGAGAGTCGGAACTTTGAGCTCCAATCCCCCCACCTCTGGAAGGGAAGAGGGTCTGAAGGTTGAGTTGATCCCAGTGCTCAACGATTTGATTAATGACACCCACAAGATGAAGCCTCCATAAAAACCCAAAAGGATGAGGTTTGAAGAGCTTCTGGGTTGGTGAATGCGTAGAGGTGCTGTGAGAGACAGTGGCCCAGAGAGGTCATGGAAGCTCCACATCCCTTCCCCCGTACCTCGGCCCAAGGCATCTCTTCCCTCTGGCTGTACCTAAATTGTATTCTTTGTAATAAACTGGTAATTTTGTAAGTAAACTGTTTTCCTGAGTTCCGTGAGCTGCCCTTGCCAGAGAGGACCTGTTATTATTAGCTAAGTCAAACAGAAGTTATGGGCAACCTGGGGCTCACTACTTGTGATTGACATCTGAAGTGGCGGACCTTCTTGGGGGACTGAGTCCTCAACCTGTGGGATCAGATGCTATCTCCAGGTAAATGGTGTCAGAATTGAGTTAAATTGTAGGACATCCAGTTGGTGTCCTCAGAGAATTGGAGAATTGCTTGTCATAGGAAAAAGCTCTACACATTTTGGTGACCAGAAGTGTTGTTGGGGGTGTAGAAGAGAAAATACTGGTTTTCCCCCTCAAACCATGAGGCTAGTAGCTGCCATTTTTGACAGCACTACTCCAGAGGATTTTACTCTTAAGGTTATAAAGAGCAAAGCTCCAAGGGGGGTGGGAGGGAAGAGGCCCCAGTACCAGGCCTAGGCATAAGGTAAGCCACCACATTTGACCTTGCTGGTGATTCTGTTTGGAGCTTCTGAGAATCCCCAAAGCTGACACTGGGAAAATGGAAATGGGCTAAGATGCCCTTTATGAGTCTCTTCCAGGCTCATGAGAATTCTGCTCTATTCATTGTGTAATTGTAGTGTCTCCTTTCCTCCAGACATTTTTCTCATTTGGAGAAGTGTTGGTTGCTAGGAGACTGAACTGCCTTTTGAAGGAGAGTACTTTAGAGAGAAACAATTCACATGATTTTCTTCTTCTATAAAATGAAAATTCGTAAAATATTTGCAATGCATAGTGAAAAAGTCAAGCTTTTACATTTCTTTGTATATTTGTTTTAGCAGTCATAGAACCTCTCAATTACTTTTCCCACTGCTTCACACTGCAAGAAAGAAAAAAAACTGACTGCCCTTTCTGTAGTACTTCTTAAGAAAAAATAACATTCCCAGGCTTGCTTCGAGAAATGGTGAGGTGATATCTATACTGCTTACCTCACAAGGGAGCTGAGTGAGAATCAAAATAATGACATTTATAATGGAAATGGAAATTGCAAAGCACCAGAAATAAATCAGTATTGCACCCAACAGCTCGTAGTTTTATCCAACTACATATTCTTACCATGATTTTCATAAACTTACAAAATCATGCAGTCTGAACACATTTAATAATAAAAGAGCCACAACTTGGAGAAATGAATAGGTCTCTTAGGTTTCTAACTTCCAGACAAAGTTGCCATTATACTGTAATGACTTCTCAGGGAATGTGAACAAAACTCCCTTAAATGCTCGATTAGCTCTTGTAATCACTGTCAACAACATTTAAACCTTAGATAGAGAGTAGTCAGCATGAAATGACATTTCCTCTCTAATTCACCTAATAGGATGCCTGGCACACAGTAGGTGCTCATTAAAGAGTAGTTGTTAATAAAGATGATAATATCCTAGTTAATAAGGATCTTTTCTTTCAAATTTCTTGGCCCCTGCTTTAAAAATCCAGCTGTAGGAATTTTTTTATTGACCAGCTGCAAAATTCTTTAATGTTTGAGAAATTTGCCTATATTAATTGACAGTTTGAAGCAAAAGAGCTTTCTTTCTTTGTATATCTGAGCAGCAGAAGAGCCACCAAAAAGGGGACTAGGAACAAGTTATTATTTTAAATAAATATTTTGGCCAGGTGTGATGGTTCATGCCTATAATCTCAACACTTTGGGAGGCTGAGGCAGGAGGATCATTTGAGCCTAGAAGTCCAAGACCAGCTTGGGTAACATAATGAGACTGTCTTTACGAAAAACAAACAAACAAACCACACTATCTGGGCATGTTGGCACACACCTGTAGTCCCAGCTACATGGGAGGCTGAGGTGGGAGAAATGCTTGAGCCTGGGTGTTTGAGGCTGTAGTGAGCCGTGTTCACGCCACTGCACTCTAGCCTGGGAGCCTGGCCAACAGTAAGACTGTGTCAAGAAAAAAAAAGAATGAAAGAATTTATAATGTAAGAATAATATGGTTGAAAAAACCTATTTGATAATTATCATAGATGTTATCCACGGCTTTTGTGGAGCCCATACTCCTTAGAAATAGTTCAGCACAGGAGAGCACCCCGGGTCCTCTTTTGTTAGAATAGTACTTAGATGTAGACAAGCTCCTCAGGGTGACAACTAGCTTACAAACAGCATCCCACAAGTGCACAAAGCCAGTTTTGTACTGCCTCAATGTCTCCAGACCTGCCTAGGGTCTCAACCGTGACTGGGCATTACAACCACCCAGATAACTTTTAAAAATATTGACGTCCGAGCCACTCCCCAGGTCAATTGGTCCCTGTTTCTGGGAGGTGAGGCAGGTCTAGGTGGCTTTTAAAACTCCCTGGGTGGATCTAATGTGAAGCCAGAGTTAAGAACGAAGTCCTTAAGCTGTTCTGATTCCAGGTTTCTTTGATCTAAACCAAGCACTTGCAGGTCCACAGCACTAGCTAAAAGAACTGTGAGATCAAAAGTTTCTCTGCCCCATCTGAAATTGCTAACATCAGATCTTCACTGAATCTCCTGCGCTCCTATTTCTGCACCTCTCTCTCCCCCTTTTTCTCCCTGCCTTACTCTTTCCCTTTGTCCCTTGCTTTCTTCTCTCCCTTGCTCTCATCTCCTTTTCTGTCTCTCTCCTTACTCTCTTAGTTAGGCTTTGAGAAATCTTCCCCCTCAATATCTCCTTTGATCCCTTTCACTTTCTTCCTCTCTGATACTTTATCTCAGGAATCCACCTTTCTTATTTCTCATTTATTGTTCCATTTTTGTTTCATTTGTGAGCCAAACTAAAAGATTGTGTGTGTAGTGAGGGAAGAGCAGGAGGGTTGGAGGGCAACAATCCAGACTTACACATAAAAACATTGAAAAGAAAAAAGTTCAAAAGGAATCAATGCCACCAACTTTCAAAGCACTTGAAAGCAGCCACAAGTCCCATTCCAAATCTCTCTATCCTCCTCTAATTAGACTTTCCTTTCCTTAATCATCAGCACTCAAGAAAATGAAACACAAAACAAAACAAAAGCCCACGATTTTGTTTTTAATGTAATTTAATGCTTTTCTCTTTTAATTAAGGGTATTACAATACCACTGTGCTAGTCTTGGCTTCTTTCAGTATTCAGTTCTCCAGTTCAGTGGCTGAATGCCTGCCACCATGGTGGCAGTAGAGAGCTGCAGATTGAGAAATTTAAGATCTTAAGGAAAAACTGTTTGGAGGTCATCAAGATTGAGAGTGAAACTATTAGTAATGATAAGTTCTATACCATGAATTTCCATTTGACATCTCTTACTCTCTGGAATACTCTCTTGAGGGTCTCCCACATAGTCCATTTTAGTGAGGTGGTCATAAATCTGTTTAGCATTGTTGAAGATAAAACACAGACATGTATTGGTCTCTGTGTCCATTCTCCCATCCCAAGTGCCCCACATATTTGATAGTTTCACTCAGCAAGTGTTTGTGCTTATCTCTGCCTCCACTGTCCTCAGTCCCCTGTGCTGGAATTACTCTCCAATTGTCACATTTGCTCCAGGAACAGCCATCTGAGACTGCAGCTCACATTCTGTGCTCATTTTTGCCATCCCTATCTATTTCTCCCACTACCTCAATTAACCCTGGAAGGAGTGGCTTAAAACTTACTCAATAAAAACCCAATTCCTTGGGATTGTTGTAAATATATACAGAAAAGACTTCAGTATGCTAAGATTTTTTTTTTTTTTTTTAATAAAAGAAAAAAGGGGAACAGTCAGACTGGTTTAGATTCCCTGGGCTTTTGCCAACTGACCTAAGAACCCAGACACAAGAATAGGAATGTTTCTGGAAAATGCTTCCTGAGTTCCAAACAACCAATTTACAGCAGATATAGGGCATAAAGTCAGCATACAGCTATTTAGTCAGTAATTGCTGTTCTGGGAGTTGTGAATTGAGGACTGCCTAAGGTGATGGGAATCCAAGTGTGCTGTTTGAATAAATAAGACAATTTTGCCTTGTAAAGCCTTCTTAGCCTGTGGGGGATGCTTAAATGGCGCTAGCTAAGATTATTTGGAGAATCAACACTGATGGCCTTGGGGATGAGAGAAGTCAAAGGAGAAGGACCATACCAGGGAAGTGGATGGGTTCCAACATTTCCCACCTCCCTGGTGTGAGCCCTTGCTGCTGCTGTCACCCTGTCTCAGACTTCCTTGTTGCCAACAAAAACTAATAATAACCTGACTCCTTTCAGGAAACCAAAGATAAAGGAAAACAAATAAAGCAGGATTCAATAAGCTAAGGATCAAATGTTTAAGAACAATAATCTTTCAAACTAACTAGTTAAAAATAGATGCAACAAATAAAAAATAAGCAAACATGATGAAAAAAGCAAAAGTCATATTAAAAGAGCTCAAAGAATAACTGAAAGAATAAAATTTTAAATTCAGAGTACATTTAGATAAAAATACTGTAAAGAATAATTAGTATGGTGAAATAAACAAAACAATCTTTATTAAATACTTTTTTTTTTTTTTGAGACAGAGGTCTCCCAGGCTGGAGTGCCGTGGTGTGATCTCAGCTCACTGCAACCTCTGTCTCCCAGGTTCAACCAATGTTCTTGCCTCAGCCTCCTGAGTAGCTGGGACTACAGGCATGAGCAACCATGCCCAGGTAATTTTTTTTTTTTTTTTTTTTTTTTTTTTAAGTAGAGGTGGGGTTTCACTATGTTAGTTAGGCTGGTCTCAAACTCCTGACGTCAAATGATCCACCTGCCTCGGCCACCGAAAGTGCTGGGATTACAAGTGAGTCACTGCATCTGGCCAAATACCTAATATTTTGAAAGGAAAAATATTCTATATAAATTCAAACTCTGTTAGTGGGTACTGTGCCAGAAATAGGCTATCAGTGTAAATATCAGCTACTAAATGCTTAAAGTATTCATTTTTTCACCAGCACATTATCTAGAGTTGAATTGTTAATCCTATTTAATTTTAATAGCCTTCTCAATTTTAAATCCTACTTGCAGAATGTATACTCCATTTATGCTATTTCACGCTTGACTTGTCTACATACCTGGGGAAAATTTTTATTTTGATTTGTGTTCAGAATTATTTTTAAAAATTTGCAGCTTGGAAACAACTAATATCTGAAAGCATGACCAAATAAGTATTCTTTCATTCATAGCACCCAGCAAAGCCAAGATTGGCATGAATGAATATGCTTTCCAAGCCTTGGCTTTTCTTGGGATCAAGATTTTGCCTTGCAGTTTTCCATGTACAGAAATAAGAACAAAAAGCACGAATATGTGTTCAATTTTTGCACTAAGTTTTGGGATACTTATACAACTTAGAAATATTTCTCTATGTATCCATCTATCTATTGTTAGGTAGAGTCAAATGCCATGAAAGGAGCTACGCTGAGTGGAAGAACATCAACTATGTTTTTAATGGTTATTAAATGAAGTCTCAAAAGTGAAGATGTCGAATCAAGTCCAATCCCTGGAACAATGTAGAAAAGATGGACCTAAGAAACTAAAATTGAAGTGTCTTTTTCATGGATTTAGTGCAAATTCCCTTTAAGAAATTGATAAATTTCACTATGGACTGGTTGCTAGGATACCCCTCAAAATCTGTTAAAGTAAGCTCTTTCCTTTAAAGGACTGGGCAGGGTTTCCATTATTTCAAAATGACTTTGAAAATCATGATGGGTGTTCAATCTAAGTGAATGAAACAGGTAAATGAATGGCCCTTAAGAAAAATAAATGACCATGAAGGTTCTAAAAAATAATTAGGCTTTCTCATAATGATATATTTAAAAGTTAGCTTTGCCAAGGAGGTTCAGATTTTCAAACATGAAAGGAAGAAATAAAAATCAAATGTGAAATGGACAATGTGAAGTTCCTTGGAGGTAAAGGCCTACTGCTGTAGAAAGCAAGGGACGGAGTTTACATTTAGAGTGGGCATGTTGTTTGCCACTTACCATCTCAAAAGTCCTTTTTCTCTGGAACTGAAAGTAGTGTGGGTGCTTAAAACATTTCACATGTTGAATTTCTGTCAATTAGCGAAAATTTGGTAAGCGCTCTTACAGGAATGTTCATATCCAGTTCTGTTACAAGTAAGGCAGGCTGGGGTAAAAAAGATGAATGAGTTCTAGAAAGGAAACTAGAAGCCTGACTCCTGAGCTGAGGACACAGAGTGAATGTTCTTTGATATTTTGATATTCACATCTCTGGAAACTCATTACATATGGTTGTTTTCCTTATCTCTTTTTGTCAACTATGGATAAAAATTCTGAACTCAAGAGTGATCCTGTATCACCAAAAATGGCAACTTTGATGTCAATACTACCCAAAGTGATCTACAAATTTAATGCAATCCCTATCAAAATCCTAATGTTTTTGCTTAAGCAGAAAAAAAAATCCATCCTAAGATTCACATGGAATCTCAAGGGACCCAGAATAGCCAAAACAATCTTAAAAAGAACAACTTCGGAGGGTTCACACTTCCCGATATCCAAATGTATTACAAAGGTATAGTAATCAAAATAGTGTGGTACTGGCATAAAGGGACATATAGACCAATGAAACAGAATAGAAAGCCTAGAAATAAATTATCCATATGTGGTCAAATGATTTTCAACAAGGCTGCCAAGACCAGTAAATGGGGAAAGGACAGTCTTTTCAACAAATGGTGTTGGGAAAAACAGATATCCACATGCAAAAGAATAAAGTTGGACTCGGAAGTAACACCATATACAAAAAGTAACTCAAAATGAATTAAAAACTTAAATTGAAGAGCTACAACTATAAAACTCTTAGAAGACAACATCGGAGAAAAGCTTCATGACACTGTATTTGACCATGATTTTTTGTACCTGACACCAAAAGCACAGACAACAAAAGTACAAATAGATAAACTGGACTACATAAAAATTAATCATTGTGCATCAACAGACACAATAAACGGAATGAAATGGCAACGAATGAAATGGAAGAAAATATTTGCAAATCATATGTTTGATAAGGCTTTAATATCCAGAATAGATAAGAGATCCTACAACTTACCAATTAAAAAAACCAAACAACATGATTTAAAAACGGACAAAGGACTTGAACAGAGATTTCTCCAAAGAAGACATATACATGGACAATAAACACATACAAATATGCTCAGCACTACTAAACACCAGGGAAATGCAAATTAAAACCATGAGATACTATCTCATACCTATTAGGATGGCTACTATCAAGGGGAAAACAACAACAACCACCAAAAACAAACAGTGCAGCACGTGGGAGTTGCTACCTGAGCAGAATCCAGGTTGGAGTTGGAACCATGGAGATGCCGAAGGAATCCGTCTTCCCTACCGACCCCTAACGCACCGGCCTGCATGGAAAGTAGTTGGAAGCTACGCGGTACCGGTCCCATGGGGGCTCCCGGTCCTCCCGTCTCAGTGGTCACTGCTGGGCTGGCTCCCTCTGGCTTTTTTTTTTTTTTTTTTTTTTTTTTTTTTTTTTTTTTAGACCGAATCTCGCTCTGACGCCCAGGCTGGAGTGCAGTGGCGAGATCTCGGCTCACTGCAAGCTCCGCCTCCCGGGTTTACGCCATTCTCCTGCCTCGGCCTCCCGAGTAGCTGGGACCACAGGCGCCCGCCACAATGCCCGGCTAATTTTTTTGCATTTTTTTTTTTTTTAAGTAGAGACGGGGTTTCACCGTGTTAGCCAGGATGGTCTCAACCTCCTGACCTCGTGATCTGCCCGCCTCGGCCTCTCAAAAGTGCTGGGATTACAGGCGTGAGCCACCGCTCCCGGCCCCCTCTGCCTTTTTAAGGACCCCTGTGCCATCCCCAAAGAAAGCTTCTGCTCTGCTGGAGCCCAAATGGAGGCTAGAGTGGCCGACCTCACTTGGGTGGAGGGGAGAGGTATCATAGCGGCTTCTGATTCAGGTGCTGGTGAATTGTGGGAGGTGGATGAGAACCGGCCACTTATCGTCAGCAAGTTCTGCAAGTATGAGCATGGCGACATTGTGTCTACCCTCAGCGTTCTCAGCTGTCAACGGCAGCAAAGACTTCAGCATCAAGGATTGGGACCTTGCTCAACCGGCGGCACTGAATTCATACTGATCTCATGTTGGGCAGGTCACCTGTGCTCCTTCCTCTCTCCGCAAGGACTCTGTTTCTTTCTTCCAGTGAGGACTGTAGAATTTTATTCCGGCATACTCTGTGTCCCAAGCCGGCGTCACAGGTGGGCTGCAGTGTCTCTGTCTGCCTTCCCACCTCACTGGCTTGGCATCCTCAGCAAAGTGAAGTCTTCATCTTTGTGATGGGAATGGGACAGTCTCCCTTGTGGACTCCAAGAGAGGGGGAGGTGCTCTTGGTTCAGCTATACGAGACCAATGTGTCACTGGGCTGGTGTTTTCCTCGCACCATGTTCCGTTCCTGGCCTCTCACAGAGAAGATGGCTCACTGGCTGTGCTGGACTCCAACCTTTCTAAGATGTTTAGAAGCCGAGGCCACAGTGACCTTGCGAGAGATGCTGCTTGATCCCCATTCAGTCACTTTCTGCTTACCACAATGGGCTAGGACCATCAGTTCGTCTGCCACAAGTGTCCACAGAACCTCTCCCAGCCCCAGGACCTGAGAGCGTTGCTGAGTAGATTGGACTTAAGACAAACAGCAAGTCCCCCATGAGAGTCCACTTCTTTGGCCCTGTCCCCTCAGCTTGTGAGGTAACACAGGAGCCTTCTGTAGTATGTTGATGAGTTAGATCTGGGCCGTTAATTGGCATCATCTCGCAGCCTGAAGGAGGCTGGATGCTGGGATCCTGTAGTCACAGGGAGAAAAAGCTTTCTTTAAAATGGGTGTGCAGGTGCATCTGAGTGTATGTATGTAGGTTTTGGTGGGGGGGTGGGGCGGTGGGGGAGGAATAAAAAAAATCTATCCCACATCTCCGCTAAACACCACTTCTCCCTCGCTCCCCAAAAAAGTTGACAGAAGAGTTTTATTCTTCCCATGTAGCTGTCTGAGGAACTGGCCATGTCCGGGTGGGGGGAGGGGGGTGTATGGAATGTGGGCATCCCTAGGTTCCTGGAAGCAGCTCTTATGCTACTCATAGAGATGGGATTGATTTTATTTTTTATAGCGCTTAATTCACCATTATGAGAAATGCTTCCAATCACAAAAATTCAGCCCAGCTCGCTTTGAGGAAGAGGCAGAACATGTTATGGTTTTATCCAACTCCTTGCCATTAAACTAAATCAGAAATCCTTTTTTCTGGATGAATTAAAAATGTGGCCTGTGCCTGTGTAATGTCCGCTCCTTTCTGCTCACTCCCTTCCCTCTGCTCTCCGCTGGTGTCGTGTGTAAGAAAGAGGAGTGTTTTTCTGTCTCAGATGTCATAGAGGAAAGTTTGATGATGGAGAGCTTAAAGGCATTTTAATTGTTAGAAAACTGACACAGACTGTTACGGAGAAATCTTTGCCACTTTTCCCACCCAAAACCGGCCTGGGGCCTGACCTCTTCTGCTCTCAGCCCCTTTCTCTGGATATAGAAAGTCTAAATGCAGTATGTATAGACTTCTAAAGTTTTGAAATTCAGCCTCAGGAAGAAAATGAAAAATACCGGCTGGTGAAATAAACAGTTCAGGCATCTTGTAGGCCTGCCTTTTTTGAAAACATAAACAAAAACAAAACAAAATAAGGTAAGTGTTGGTGAGGATATGGAAAAATTGGAACGCTTGTGCACTGTTGATGGGAATTGACAATGGTGCAGCCATTTTGGAAAACAATATGACAATTCCTCAAAAAATGAACAGTACAATTACCATGTGATCCAGCAATTCAACTTCTTGATATATATCCAAAAAAAGAAAGCAAGATCTCAAAGAGATATTTGAACACCCATGTTTAGTGCAGCATTATTCACAACAGTCAAAAGGTGGAAGCTCCCCAAGTGTCCATTGATACATGAGTGGATGAATAAAATGTGGTATATACATAAAATGGAATATTATTCAGCCTTAAAAAGAAAGGAAATTCTCACATGGGCTACAACATGGATGAGGACCTTGAGGACACCATGCTGAGTGAAATAGGCTAGCTATAAAAAGATAAATGCAATTCCACTCATATGAGGAACCTAGAGTAATCAAATTCATAAAGGCAGAAAATGAACAGGTGGTTTCCAGGAGCAGGGAGGAAAGGGAAATGGGGGTTTATTGTTTAGTTGGTGCAGAGTTTCAGTTTTGCAGATGAAAAGCGTTCTCAGGATTGGTTGCACAACAATGCGAATGTACCAGCACTTCTGATGTGTATAATTATAAATGGTTATAATAAATTCTATGTGTATTTTACCAGAATTTTTAAAAAATTAAAATAAATGAAAATTCTTTGGAAAGTATAAAATATTACAGACAAGAGGCCTCAATTATTGAAAAATAAGTTGAACACTGTCCTAAATATCCCAAGGGGAACAAAATCTTGAGCATGTCGCCTCTGACAGCAGCATTCTGATCCATGTGTACTAAACCAAGTCTAGCGTGATATAAAGTTCCTTAGGCTGCATGTGGTATTATGTACCACTCTTCAAAATTGATTTCAATCAAAGAACGAGAACAAATCTTGATTCCCAAGTCTTTCCACAACTTGCTTGCTTTTCAAACATAAATCATACATATTAAATCTAACCATTATCTATAAAAAGCCAACCCCACATTTAAAATGTGTTACTGGTAATAGAGCAGCTTAAGGAGGAAGAGGATGAGGGAACTGAAGGCAAGGGGAAGGAAGTCTGTGGAGAGGGCAGGGTGGGGTTACCTGCCAGGCTCTGGGAAGATCAAGGACATTGACAAAAAAGAACAGATTTACCATCACGGAAAAGATGAGGGTAAAAAAACAACAAACAAACAAAACAACAGGTTACAGGACAGAACATGAGGACAGACCAACCCTTTAAGGAAAAGAAGTCTCAGAGGGTTAGAAACATTAAAAACCTTTTTTCACTTTATCATCTAAGGAGAATATTTCTGAAATTTCTGCTTATGGTTATATAAAATTGGGCTGATGATTTTTTAAAAAGTAAAGTTGGTAGCAGCCTTTGATTGGAATATTTTCACCTATGTATGTTGTTCTACCTTTAATAAAATAGTATGTTTTATTTCAGAAGATATCAAAGACCACAAATTGATTGATCCACACAATCAAACCAGAAGAATGTTCCAGTTTATTGAATTTGTCTCCTTATTTAAGATAAAGAAAATTAAGCCAGGAGAAGTTAGAGCTCCATCCACCAGTTGGGTCTTTGATGAAGGGAAGTGAAATGAGGATTCTGCACAGGTGGGCAGTAGCTGGTGGAGTGAGCGCCCTGCAGGTGCAAGTCATGACAACAGATGGGGAGGGATGCTGCGAAGGCATTCCCCCATTGTGTTAGGAAAATTCCAAGACACCCCATTCACTCCTCTAGCTCTCTCCAGGATGGAAGAAGGGGGAACTATGAGGCACATGCACCATCCAGGAAGAATCCTAAGTCACATTTACCCTGAAAAGCATGCTTCTGTCCATGAATATCTTCCACCCTATGGCTGAGGCTTGTGGGGCGGATAGGGAACAGTGTGGCTGGTGATATTTGTATTTTTCTTTATTTACCAAGAATCTTGTAAATGGAAATCTTTCTTTTTTATAAGTCAGTGTTGATGAGTGTAGACCTCAGAGATTTAATATGAACTATCTGGCCGGGCGCGGTGGCTCAAGCCTGTAATCCCAGCACTTTGGGAGGCCGAGACGGGCGGATCACGAGGTCAGGAGATCGGACCATCCTGGCTAACACAGTGAAACCCCGTCTCTACTAAAAACTACAAAAAACTAGCCGGGCGAGGTGGCGGCGCCTGTAGTCCCAGCTACCCGGGAGGCTGAGGCACGAGAATGGCGTGAACCCGGGAGGCGGAGCTTGCAGTGAGTGGAGATCCCGCCACAGCACTCCAGCCTGGGTAACAGAGCGAGACTCCGTCTCAAAAAAAAATAAAAATAAAAAATAAAAATAAATAAAATGAACTATCTGCAAATCTGTGACGTTACACTAGAATAAATGTTTTATTACCCCCTCAAATCCAAGTCTTGCTTAAAAGGTGTTGAACAGAAAGTACTTAAAGGAATATCTTACATTTTTCTTCCATAGTTCAAGTTAAATGATAGGGTAATACTAACACATTAGCTGTCCTTTATACATATTAATCAATAATGCAGTTTTATCATTAAAAATTGATTTAAGTCTCAGTAGTGGACAATTTTAAAACAGTCTAGATGTGAAAGCCTTCAGCATTCTAATCGTTCACAGACAGGCAAGTTAGTGTCAATATATGACACTACCTAAATGACAATATATACATCCAAGTTTAAGTTCATAGTCCAACATAAGGTTACAACTAAATGACAATATATACATCCAAGTTTAAGTTCATAGTCCAATAAAAGGTTACAATTATGTCAAGTCTTAGAATAATTTTTTTATAGATATGGACTTCTAACCTATGTATCTCACTCTTCTGTCACTATACTTGATAAAATACATTTTGCTGGCTAGAATAGACTTGCACTTAGAAAGTTCCATTTACAGTTACACAATTTAATAAAGTTCGATTAAATGTACTAGCAAGATCTGTAATGTTACAAAATGATAAAATGTAAAACTAAAACTATAGCACATCTGAAAATCAAGAATGACTTGTTTGGCCCACATTATAATTCCTGTATATTATGTTATACAGGATGAATGTTATACATACATACATTTTATGTCATATTTTTATGTATTTTATGTCATAATTTTTCCAAAATGATTTTTCAAAATTCAGGAACAATTTTAAATGTGTGCATATATATATGTTTTGTATATAGTTACACAAATTTCCCAACTGAAATAACTAAAAGAAGCAAAAACAGAGAAAAACTGCCTCTGTGCTGGAAAGAGGGAAGAATGACATGTCAACAAGTGTTTGTTGAATGAGTGAATGAATCATGCAAAGATCTAATATCTTATTAAAATAAGATAGGAGATAACCTGCCATAGCTAGGACCCAGAAATAAAGAAAACAGAGTTACTTTCATTGTATCTGGGGATCATCCCTTAGCTATTTCTCTCAGTATTTTGAGCCTATGTTAGTAACAGTTGGATATCAAATTTTTCAAACACCAGCAGAGGACAAGGAAGAGCTAACATCCTCACCCCAGTGAAAGTGGACTCTGGTACTTTCATTTAGTCACGAGCTTGCTCAGGGAATCTTGTTTCTTATTCCTCACTAATAGTCCCAGTCATATGAGTACTTGAGATTATTCCTGTTCCATCCTACTTCCCTGTAGCTACTATGGCCTCCCACTCTCTCATGGACATTCATCATATTTTGCTCTTGCAACATTCCCTCTCTTGGCCACACTCCAGTGTAAATGATTTACTGTAATACGTCTCCACCTTCACACCTTGTACAAATGAAATGAAAAATCCTACAAGTAATTCCTAAAGAAAACAGTACCTTCATTCACTTCTAATGCCACCAAAGGTATTGGAAGCCATTATTATTAATTAATAATCTAATTATTATTAATTGCAATTGTCGTAGCAAACAGCTTTCCAGAGGATGGTAGACAGCCAAGACTTTTTATTCAAATAGTTGTTTTCATTCATAAAACAATCTACTAAATGATAATGTCATACTTTTTGACAACATCAGTATTCATGGGTTCTCCTTTTAAGAATTTTCTCTTAAATTTGGCATGCTCAGTACAGGACAATATGTCTTAGGAAGTTTGATGGATATTTTTCTTTTGTATTTTTTTAATCAACAGAAACTACACTGATTTTGACTTGCTTACACAAAAGTATTTTTTCATATTAACAATCATTTTTCCATAGTGTTAGAAGACACCATGGTGGAGGTACTTGTAATGAGATAACATCCAGCATATTAATCCTTGTGTTTTTCTCTCCTCCACTTCCTGACCCTTCCCCTCATCAGTCAGAAGCAAACATGTTGCCTGGGAGAGAATTAAGATTGTTAGAGCAGGAATTTAAGGAGAAAGAAACTATTTTAATATTATTTTTGAAGTAGAAAGTAGGGTTTTAAGATTCAAAACAGAAGCTCCAAGGAGAACAGAGCAGAGAGTTTATAACCTCTTCAAAAAGAAAGAGTCAGCCAAGAGTCAGCTCCACCCCTTGGAAACATCAAGAAGCCCAGCCAACACCTACAGACCACCCCTTGCCATTCCTGTGAGCTCATCATCATGCCCCTGGCAGAAAAGCTACAAGTTTCTTCTCGTGACTTTCCTGTGAATACCTTCCTCACATTGTTGCCTATACTTGGACTGTGGGCCATTCAACAAAAGCCAACTTCTCACCAATCTTTCACCCTCTCCCCTGCCCTGAGACTTTGATGAGCTCCCATCTGAACTGCCATGGATATGTACCTACTTTTGGAAGCACTCAAAAGCGAGTCCCCTGGATCTGTTAAGAAACAATGTGGCTGCCTATAAAATAGAAAAGTCAAAATAACAGTAGCTTAAGGAAGATACGAGTTTATTTCTCTATGATGTAATAGATATCTAAAGGTGAGCAATCTAGAATTGGAATAGCAGCCTTGTTTTCGTAATGACCCCAGGCTGTTTCTGTATCCCTGCTGCATTATCCTAACACTGGCTTCGATTTTCAGGGTCACTTCTTGTCCTAAGATGGTGAGACAAGCTGTCTGTCTCACCAGCTGGAGATAGCTGCTCCAGCGATCACATTTGCTTTCCTCACAGGGGAAAGGGTGAATGCCCACATATCCCAGCTGAGTCAACAACTTTAAACAAACTTTCTGAAAGTCCCACACAACATTTCTGATTAAATCTCACTGGCTAGGACTTGCCCTCATGGCCACACATAACTGAATAAAAGTCTGAGAAATGTAGCATTTTAGGTGAATGTGTCCCTCACACCTTCCCCACTGACCCCTGCCAAAAAAAAAAAAAAAAAAAAAAAGGAATAAAGTGAAAGAGAAGAATCCTTATTGAAAATTAATTCACCCTACCATATGTCCCTCTCCTAAAAAAAATGAAAAATAGAACTAGGTCTTTGAAAAGAGTTGGCGTGGAATTAATTCACAGGTACATATCTGGGGGAGGACTGGATAGTGGGGAAAATTCATCCTTGTTTCATAAGAAATATGTAGATAAATAACCAAGTAATTAAGGTTCCATTAAGATTTTAAAATGGCAATTAACAAAGTCAAATATTTCAAGTGTGTTATATATAATACAATTATCTATGTTATATATAAAGATGAAAATGTATATGATTATATAAAATATAAATTATATTAAAATAAACATATAGTAAATTATATGTAAATATATGTATATAAATTCTGTGGGGGAAAAATAGTATGTGGGAAGATATGGAAACACATTTGTAAGGGAAGCCTGAAAATAACACAGATGCCCCCTCCAAGGCTGTGTAGTCATTTTCTCTGTGAGTGCCCCACATGACATTCACCAGAAACTGGATAATTTCTAGAGACATCTTGATTTGCACCTAAAATAAAAAAAGCCGCTTTGCCAAAGACCTTGGGAGAGATGGGTGTCCTAGAGTCTAGAACTAATTCAACAGCTCAAGCTAGAAAGGAGAGCAAAGAACCTGTGACAACCACAAACGACTTAAGCAGCAGCAACCAACCATGATGGCAATTAACATATCTGGCAAAATAATAGCTAATATTCATAGAGTGTTTACGATTTGCCAGGCCCTGTAATGACTTTACTCTTTAATAGGCACAATAACTTGATGGGGCTAGAAATATTATCACCCCTGTTTCACCACTGAGAAAACTGAGAAACAGAAAAATACAGTCACTAAAGTCACTTGTAGACGAGTGCACTGCACAATTAACCAGTGTCAGAGCCAAGAATAAAACCAGGGTGAATTTCTCTGCTCTGAACTATACCTTCTCCTCTTCCAGAATTGCAGACATCTGATCAGAAGAAAAGATCACATGACATCACAGAATCGTCAGGATGGTGCTGAAGATGAACAAACTGAAATGTCTGAAAGTTTTTAAGAAATTCATAGGCTTTCTTTTAAGTATGATGTCAGAGATGCCAACCAAATATTGCTCTTCTCGGGGTGAGTCATTTCAATTTCATTTCCAGAAATTTCCAGTTGATACTTATCACCACAAATGATAGCTATAAAGAAAGGCTACTTGAAATGCATGTCAGTCCTTGTCTTTAATAAATTCAGTTTATGGTGAAGCCACATGACAAAAATATGTTTATTCCCAGGGGGTCTCTCAACTCAGTGCAGGTTATAGGAATCTCAGTTTTGTATCCAAACAGGTGAAATGTTTTTACCACTGACCTTCAGATAATCCTCACTTATCTGAATTTCTGAATTTCAGGCAGAAATTAAGCAAGGATGTAATGCATACTCTATTTACTTATATTATTTATGTATTTCAGAGCTAAATTTTTTGGAAATGCAAACACTCTGTTTGTGAGACAGGGTCTCACTCTGTTGCTGACTGCACTGGAGTACAGTGGTTCCATCACGGCTCACCGAAGCCTCAGCCTCCCAGGCTCCAGTGATCCTCCCACCTCAGCCTCCCAACTAGCTGGGGCTACAGGTTTGTGCTACCATGTTTAGTTAATTAAAAAAAAAAAAAAAAAATTGTAGAGACTGGGTCTCACTATGTTGCCCAGTCTGGTCTTGAACTCCTGGGGCCAAGCAATCCTCCTGCCTTGGCCTCCCAAATTGCGGGGATTACAGGCTCGAGCCATTATGCCCAGCTGACACTATCTTTTAACCATAAGCTATTAAAAAAAAAAAAAAAAAGAGCAGTAGAGGGTGCAGTTTGTTCAAAGAAGAAAATTTTACTTCTTGAAAAATTTAACAGTACAAATGCTGTGAGATTGTAACTCACACTTTCTAAATTCAGCTTAATCACATCAAAGTATCTTCCAAATCTGAGTTTGCTGTTAAATGATAATTACATTTTAAATTCATAAATGTATAAATTAACCTTGTTAAAATTACTTCTAAAACTCCATTGTTTAATAATTCATTCAATAATTTGCTTTTGTTACAAAAGTTTAAAAAGTCAAATCAGATCACTGAAGGTGATTCTTCCAATTTCCTAATTATTAACATTTCTGACTTCAGTTATCTAACAAAATATAGTGAATACCAGCCAACACATTGGTAAGATAGACTTGTTATTTTGCAGCTTACATTCTATTGGGTGAAACAAACAATAAAAAATAATAATCGAGAAAAATAGAGCAGAAATAGGTGATAGCTAGGGAGTACTATGTGATTTAGATAGGAGGGTCACAATTTTAAATCAAGCAGAAAGCACACCCATTCCTCCCATTCTAAGACAGAGGAGTCCAGTAAACTTCAGTTTTTACAAAATTAAACTATAATTTATGACTCTTAGGTGTCAATATTTCTATTTGATATGTTAATTAGGCAACAAATTATTCTCAATGAAAGAAAGACGGAAATTCTCCATGAGAATTCTGGTTTTCAGCTTTCTAAATTCTAAAGAAGTTTCAGGAGAAACTTTCCCTGACCAAGTTAAGAAGAGTCATATTTAATCAAAATATCTATCTACTGCTATGCTAATAAGTTTCTTAACCAAGAATAAGTTTCAAATTATATGGAGAATCGCTGGAACCCAGGAGGCAGAGGTTGCAGTGAGTCACGATTGTGCCACTGCACTCCAGCCTGGGCAACAGAGCAAAACTCTGTCTTCTTTTTATCTATATATAGAAACCCTTCTTCGGCATCTATGAAGATGCTCATATTTTCTACTTTGTCTAAATCAATATAGCTAATTAACTTATTTCCTAATAGTGAACCATCCTTGCATTCTTAGAATAATCTCCGCTTGGGTATGTGGCTTGATTCTTTTTTTTTTTTTTTTTGAGACGGAGTCTTGCTCTGTCGCCCAGGCTGGAGTGCAGTGGCCGGATCTCGGCTCACTGCAAACCCGGCCTCCCGGGTTCACGCCATTCTCCTGCCTCAGCCTCCCGAGTAGCTGGGACTACAGGCGCCCGCCACCTCGTCCGGCTAGTTTTTTGTATTTTTTAGTAGAGACGGGGTTTCACTGTGTTAGCCAGGATGGTCTCGATCTCCTGACCTCGTGATCCGCCCGTCTCGGCCTCCCAAAGTGCTGGGATTACAAGCTTGAGCCGTCGCGCCTGGCCGATTCTTTTATTAAACTTTCCTAATAGTATTTGCATCCATAAGTGAGATGAAACCACAATTTATTTGTTCTTTATTGGATTTGGGTGTCTTTGTTATATTAACATTTAAAAACACACAAAAGATTTCCTTCTTTATCTAGGTCCTGGAAAAAATGTCAAGTGCATTGGAATGATTTAAGGACTCAATTCTGAAGTTCTTCGGGTTTAGTGATGTATGTTAGTGGTGGCAGCGTTATTTGTCTTTGACAACTTCATTTTCTTTATGGCAATTAATCTGTTTATGTTTTCGGTATCTTTTTGAAATAGCCATAGGCTAATTTTTTCTCTAAAACTAATCATTTTGTTTGGCGAATGTCATGGAATTGGACAGAGCTCTTTTGTTATTTACTTCCCTCTTCCCTTTGTTTCTATTTTTTATACTTCTGTTTAATTGGTTTATCTAGGTTTACCTATTTTTGTACCAAAAAAATCAATTTTTAAGTTTATTTACTATTTTTCCTTATTTCATTAACTTACCAATTTCTTTTTTCAAAAGAAAAATGTTTACTTTTTTTTTTTTTTGCAATTGGTTGAGAAAATGAGAAAATGTAAAGTGAAGAAATAGAAATGTTTATCAAAAACTCTAAAAGTTTAGCTATAAGAGTAGAGAAATGGGTGTATTCCTAGAGGGAAACATTAGGTTCAGTAATTTTTTTTTTCTAAGAGGCAGTACTGAAACCTATTTTTTGATGACATTCATTTAGGGCCGAGGAAAGAAATTCAGGTACAGGAGAGAAAGGGTTTAATCATGGGAGCAAGGTCCTTGGGTGGGCAAGAGTGTATGGCAACAGCTGCACAGAGGGAATTGTTGTGAGGCCGATTGCTCATCCTCTGCAACAGCAGGCAGAAGGCATTAACTATGGAGATGTGTATTTGGTCATTGTTGATGGCTCACTTGAGATATGTGGTAACAGACCAAGAACGAGTCCAGTCTGTGGAGCTGCTTTTCTTTGGTAACACTTTACAGCTTGACTACACTTAAGCTATACACGATGGGCAGTGGAAGAGATTTGGGCTTAACCCTGGTGGGGGGTCTGTCAGGTAAGTAAAAGGGCACATGCATGAAATTCTGCACCTTTCATAGGGTCCATGAACACATTATGGTAGATGAACTTAATGCAACAGAAGTTTCAAGGAACACTGTAATACAGGCCAGCATGGAGCAGGGAAACAGATTTTTTTAAATGCTTTTCAGAATTTGATATGTATACATAACTTGAACACAATAGTTGAAGCTTTGCTAAAAAGATTGGTAGGGGCTTTCTCATGTCCTTGGACTAGTCATTTCTTCTTGGCCTTTAACAGCATCTACCTCTGATTTTTGTTGTTAGAAGGCATATCAGAATCTCTCAGGAATGCAAGTGCAGCGTTTTTTCTTTATTTAAGTTTATGAAATACATGCTTATAGAAAATTAAAACATAGAAATATGTAAAGCCAGTCGTGAAAGTTCTTCCATAATTCTGCTTCCTAACAAAGCCACTGTTCGTAATGTGGTGTTGTATTTTGGAGCATCAAGTTGTTCACAAAAAATGCTTGCACAACTTTTTAACTAAGAGTAAAGTTTGGAAATTTTGCCCTAATAATCCAGACATTCCTCACTCTTAATGAATACTGAGAAACAAATTGCATAAAGGTACCATCTATTAAACCATCCCTTATTGACAGGACATTTGGGTTAGTTTTAGGTATTAAAGAACAAAGGTGCAATGAATTTGCTTGTGTACACTTGTCAGATTATTCCCATTAGGCAGTTTCCTAGAAATGAACTTAGTAGGCCAAAAGGTTCAAACAGTTTCAATAAACCCCAGAAAACTACATTCCTAAAGGTTGTGCCAATTATACTCCCACCTATAGCATGCAAGATGGGTAATGTAATTGGAAATGCTTATTCAAAATCATAGTGCAATTTTTTAATTTGGAAAATTATAAAAACTGACTGTTCTTATAACTGTGTTTTCTCATTATAGAAGGTGAAGTCTGACAAATCTTCTTGACTAAAGGGGAATCAGGATCCCAGGGCAAGATTTATAAAACTTGTATTTACCAAAAAGAGGCATCAGTATTAGAAACTTTAAAACTTCTCTTTAAGCCGGGCCCGGTGGCTCAAGCCTGTAATCCCAGCACTTTGGGAGGCCGAGACGGGCGGATCATGAGGTCAGGAGATCGAGACCATCCTGGCTAACATGGTGAAACCCCGTCTCTACTAAAAAATACAAAAAACTAGCCGGACGAGGTGGTGGGCGCCTGTAGTCCCAGCTACTCCGGAGGCTGAGGCAGGAGAATGGCGTAAAACCCGGGAGGCGGAGCATTCAGTGAGCTGAGATCCGGCCACTGCACTCCAGCCCGGTCGACAGAGCAAGACTCCGGCTCAAAAAAAAAAGAAAAACTTCTCTTTAAAATCTATACAAGATTGCAGCCCTTGCTACAGTTTTAAACAGCTGCGCTGGTATCTCCAGTTATTTTCCCCAAGTTTCAATGGCAGTATTTTTATCCTACCAGTTGTGGAATAAAATCCAAATTTGTATAAGCTTTCCTCACAAGCCAGCTTTACTCCCCATTATTCAACAGTAGCAGAAAATTCTTTGTCCCAGGACACACTGCACACTTTCTTGTGCCTGGTTTCATCGCTTCATGCCTTATCTCTTTTCCTTCTTTGTCCTCCTTCACCTCAAAGTCATCTCCAATGCCACTTACTCTATGAAGTCTTCCACAATCCTTCCTGAGAAAAATAAATGATCTTATTCCCACTTCTGTTCCCCCAGCATTTCACCTGCACCTCCATTACAGAATTTCTATACTAAGCTACCGAACTGGAAGTCTTAGCGGATAGACACATCTTACTTGTCTATTTCCCGAATGGTATCTAGTGCAGAACTTTGTAGAACATACACTCAAAAACCGTTTTTGGAATAAACATACATAAGACTTCAAATCTTTTAATCTCAAATTATTAGTCACAGATATTAATTTTTAAAGGATTAAAATAAAAAAAAAAAACTACTGCTCCCTCAAATGTCCTATTATAATAATCGGTTTCATACATTTTTTAAAAAAAGAGGGTTGTTCTAATAAGACTGTCAAAATATTACATCTAGAATAGTTACATTCAATAAACCTGCATTTACTTGGTATCTGCATCTTCCTAGTATCACAAATTGTTTTAGAAATAAAAACACAAGGGTAGGGGACAGGGGACAGTTTATTGTAAAATATGAAGCAGCAATGATTGAAGCAAGTGAATTTCTCCTTTATATTCCCAGCCAGAGCACAAAACGACTGGGTATCCTCATCAACGCCAAGCTTTTTTTTTTTTTTTAAAAAAAAAAAAAAGAAAAAGAAAAATTCCACATTCATTAAAATCTCTTTCTCTTGATAATTTCTGGTTTCCAGCTGACTGGATGAGTTTCTTCTGTCTAAAAGTAGAAAAGCAAGTTAAAATAAAGTATTATTAGTTTGCTTCATGTCTAACAGTCTTCCTTTCTAACAGAAATAAGGTATCTCCTCTAACATTATTCACTGGCATTAGATACTTAGTAGTTCTTTGACAATTTTAGGAAGAGTTGATAAACTTCTGGCATTATCCAAGTCTAATAAGAGATGGATGGATTCATTATGTTTAGTTTGCAGTTTTTCATCTAAAATAACATTTCTATTTGGATATTCTACTAACACCAAAGCTTATGATTCTCAAATTAATTTGCATAACAATCTATTTATTTGCTGTTATTCTTGGTGCAACATTTCCCAGCAACTATAACAAAGAAAGCTGGGATAAAATTAAAACCATCCATGAATTCACTGGCATCAGTGAAATAATATAGAAATCTATAAATAGACACTATTCAAGAAAACAAATATCTTAAATACTATAAAGATTATTTTTCCTTCTGATAATTAAATGAGAACACAGTGCCAAATTGGTATAGCTGCTTTACTTAACAAATGTGAAACAGAGAACTTACGGCTGTGTCATCCTCTCTGTATACTTTAATGGTTTTATCAGCTTCAGCTGTTAGTAATCGACTTTCAGACTGATCAAAAGCACAAGCAAATATTCCTGATTCACTGTCCAAAGACCCAGGTTGCACAGCTGCATGAACTCTCTGAAAATTGTAGCCAGTTCTCCAGTCCCAAAGATGCATGGTGCCATTGTCAGCTTAAAGGGAAAAATCTAGTTACACCTGGTATCCCTTCAGCAGTACAGCTTGACAAACATTTATTAAGCATCATTAGCCCAAGCATGGCAATACTTCAGTTATAAAAATACATAAGACACAGGCACTCAATCTTCTCTTAATATTGGCTTTTCTACTTTCATTTATGCTGGGTTCAGAATTTATAGATCTTAAAAAGCACCTCAAAATTTAACATCCAATTCCAGAATAATAAACAAAATTTTAGGCAATTCCCAGCATAAATCCCTGAGATTCATCAGATTGGAACTCAAAAGGACTAAACTATGAAATATACTACATGTATTATGTATATGCATGAACACACATAGTAACATGCAAATATGCCCTAATCAGGCAAGTGCTGCTATAATACTTAAGTGTGACAGCTTAGAAGCATTACAAATGTTTATTCATCATTAAAAGTAACAGATAAACATATTTATTATAAAAATCTTATTTTACCTCCAGATACAAGTACTCCATCAGAATTTACTGTCAATGTGTTAATAATAGCATTATGACCGGAAAGATTTTGAATGAAACTTCCATCAGGGAATTTCCACTGCTTTATGTTATCTGGAGAACCAGATGCAAATGTGTAACTGAAATAATATTAAAAAGAATTAATGACAAAGGAAACCAAGTTAAATAAAGTGGTGGGTTTTTAAAAGCTTATTTCAGTTATATTTTGTGTTGTGTACTCAATGATTTATATATTCAGCAAAATAGTCCTATCAAAATGTAAAAATATTAAGACATTTGTTCAAAGTTAAATCAGATCTTCACATTTTTAATAGGATATTTTAAGTCCTAAAGTTTTATTCTTTCATTTCCTTTAAGTTTTATTCTTTCATTTCCTTAATGCTCTGCACTAAGCTAGAGCAATAAATGTGTAGAAGTCCTATTTCACAAGAAGGGCAATGTGTTATGCAACTCTTTTGGAGGGAGGGAGAGCAAGACAGGAACAGGAAGAAAGGGAGAAAAGGAATAGAGGGCAAGAGGAAGAGAGAGAATGGGAGTGAGGAGAGATGAGAGTGAGAAAGACATGCAAAGGAAGGAAGAAGAGAGGGGGAAAAGGGTATGGAGAGTAGAAGACAGAGAGGAGGAAAGGGAGAAGAGAAAGAATATGAATATAACCAGAAAAGTGTCAGAGTGATCTGATACAACAAACAATAGTTTTTGTGATATCTAAATATCAATATGATATATACGCTCCACCTTTTTGGATACTCTGACTATAATGTTCACGGTTCTTATTATTTCTCTTTCTACATATATTAACTTCCTCCTTAAGAATTAAACTATTCAATGAATGTCTCAGTGTTCAGTATCATTTATGTCCAAAACATTAAGCCCAGCCACTAATATCTTTTATTCTGACATGCAGCATTTAATCATGATTTATTTACATTGTCTCATTTGACATTATTTATTTGTTATCAAGTAGAAGGCTTTCCTCATGTTTTACAGGGCATGAAGCAAAATAGTACATAAGGAAAATGAAAGAAACACACATTCCTATGTGGCACAGGCCTGGAAATGACAGCAGCTAAATGACTGCCAAAGGCAGTGCTGACACCACTAGCATTTCAGCATTATACTAAGAACTGAAGAAAAACAAGAAGCTAATTAGGAAAATACACTTACTGTCTTGGATGTAAAACCACAGCCCTAACTGATTTTTTGTGATTTGTTAATGTCACTCTTGTTTTTCCAGCCACCAGATCCCATAATCGAATTGTAGTATCATGGCTTCCTGTAATGGAAACAAATATACCCCTCAAAACATAGACCAGGAAAAATAATGCAAAAGTTAAATAAAATACAAAGCATTCTTCCAAAACACATATGTTCTAAATGAAAGCCTTATCACTTGCAAATCAGTCTTGGTTAATTTCTTCATAGTTCCAAAATTTTAGGTTGATTTTAATTCTTTAAAAAAATGAAATACAACAACTGATTCACTGTCAACTGAACAGCTAAAACACATGCAAATAACAAATAAAACAAATATATGATTGTACACTCTAGTGAAAAGGAAAAAACTTCAATGATTTTTTTAAGTTAATAAAATACATCAGGCAAAGGAATTATTTTCTAGTATTAAAGTTCCATTGTTACTAACTTTTTTTTTTTTTTTTTTTTTTGAGACAGAGTCTCGCTCTGTCGCCCGGGCTGGAGTGCAGTGGCCGGATCTCAGCTCACTGCAAGCTCGGCCTCCCGGGTTTACGCCATTCTCCTGCCTCAGCCTCCCGAGCAGCTGGGACTACAGGCGCCTGCCACCTCGCCAGGCTATTTTTTTGTATTTTTTAGTAGAGACGGGGTTTCACCATGTTAGCCAGGATGGTCTCGATCTCCTGACCTCGTGATCCGCCCGTCTCGGCCTCCCAAAGTGCTGGGATTACAGGCTTGAGCCACCACGCCCGGCCATTGTTACTAACTTTATTTAGGCAAAGTAAGATTCAAATCAGTTCTAAAGGTTACTAGTCTCAAGGTATTTTGTCTTCTAACTTCAATTTCCTAGAAAAATAATTTTGACACTATAAAATAATACTTCATTGTTTGTATCACAGTATTCTAGTCAGACATTACAGGATACCATGTATGGCATACTCTATGATATGTAAAAACCACGAGATAAAAACAGTGGAATGAAATTTCATTTGAATATATTTCAAATGTCCATGATTAAAATATGACACAGAAACACTGTAAACACGATGCAAAGCAGGAGTCATCGTGAATATTAAAAGTATATGTATAATAACATGGATTCTGATATGAATATTCTGTAAACTTGAAAAGTATCGATCATACCTGTAATAATTTGTGGTTCTGCAGCCTGACACCTCACTGTAGCAACTGCATTTGTATGTCCAGATAATGTGTGTACACTGGCTTTAGTTCTCACATCCCAAATCTATAAAAACGCAATAGACGTATTAGGAAAGAGAATAGGTATTCATTATCTCAAGAAGATAACTGGATCAATTCAAGGCTGAAAATTTACTAGACAACTAGTGCCTGAATATAATAAAGAAAATGCTTAAATGAAAGATAATGATTTATCAACTGGAGGAAGAATATAAATAGGAGACACCTTGAAAGAACTTTAAAAAGCTAAAAGATCAGGGCACTGAAAATCTAAGAATGGGCATGATGGGACTACTTTTTAACACTACTGAGTGAAAGAACTAATGGACAATAGTTGTTACAGAATGGAACGTGAGAATATCACATTTCAGGGGCAGGGCACTAATAACACTAACATCATGAGGTCATAGAACTGAAGACTAAGGTGGAAAAAAATGCAAGTTAAGAAACTTAGGGAGTAGGATATTGATGACTCAAGACAACTATCTTTAATTCTCTATCAATCAATTGAAGACTCTGAAATCAAACGTGCACCCTACAAGATGCAATATATTTACAGATAAAAACACAATTCTATCCCGTTTACCCGTGCAGTTGAATCTCGACTACAGGTTACCAACACATCGATTGTTGGGTGCAAATCCAAACCATATACTGCACTTAAATGTCCATGATAATGCCTTATAACCTAAAGACAAAGCAGGACAGTTAACACTTGTAGAATTAGAAAGATAAACAGTGGTTCATAATGTTTTAAATCCTTAATTCCAACCTTACCTTATTGTATTCAAGATCCCAGCATTTTACTTGTTTGTCTTCTCCACAAGAGAACAGGTAAGGGCTCCTTGAGCTTACTATCACGCCCCGCACAGTACTAATATGCCCAGTCAATGACAGTTTTAATTTGCCACTAGCCAAGTCCCAGATCTGCAATCAAAGAATTTTTTTTTTTTCTTTCCCTGGTTACCGCAAAGCAAAATTTTAGAATCCTGATTATTAAAATTGAGTTTTCAAAGAGAAGAGGAAAAAGATAACAAATATGTAAAAATAAAAAATTTTGTAAAATGACTCCCCACCAATAAAAGCAAGAAAAAAACTGGCATGCTCAAACTGGAAAAATATTTGCAATTAGATGACAGATTAACCTTCTTGTTATATAAATGGAATCTTTGATAATAACAGTATGAAAAGTATGGTATTAAATTAACCGAGGACAGCAACAACTTAAAGAAACCCTAAAAGCAGCAAATACAGATGTGAAAAAGTTCACACTCATTAGAAATTTTATACAAACTTTTTAGTTATTTATTTATTTTTTGAGACAGAGTCTCGCTCTGTCGCCCAGGTTGGAGTGCAGTGGAGCAATCTCGGCTCACTGCAAGCTCCACCTCCTGGGTTCACGCCATTTTCCTGCCTCAGCCTCCGAAGCAGCTGGGATTACAGGTGCCCATCACCGTGCCCAGCTAATTTTTTTGTATTTTTTAGTGGAGACAGGGTTTCACCGTGTTAGGCAGGCTGGTCTCGATCTCCTGACCTCATGATCTGCCCGCCTCAGCCTCCCAAAGTGTTGGGATTACAGGTGTGAGCCACCGCGCCCAGCCTATACAAACTTTTTAAAAAAAATTAAGTATCCATTTTTGCTTACCATATTAGATATTTGTAAAGGAATGTACAACCAATGTGCTGAAAAGGATCCTCTCTTAACTGCAAGTATCGATTCACCCATTTGGAAAGTAATTTGTACTTTGGGTATTGGCTTCAAAAATATTTGACCCATTTATTCCATTTATGGAACTCTACCATAACAAAATAATTTAAAACACAGAAAAAGTCTTATATACAAAACTTAACAGCATTACTTGTAATGGTGAAAATCAGACTAAAAACTCTACCATCCAACAATAGGAAAACAGATTATAGACTATCCAAATGATATAATATTATGCAGCCACTTTAAAAGATGGTAAATTTTTCACAGGAATATGCCTTTGATACAATGTTAAGGGAAAAAAGCAAGATACAAAATTACATACTAAGAATGATTTTTAAAAGATACACACACAGGAAAAGAGCTTAGAAGTAAAGGCATTTATACTTACAAAAATAAATACTAAAATGAAACTTATCCAAGTATCTAACAATGGTAGGATTATATACAGGTCTACGTACTTTCATAATTCTCTATATTTTCCACATTTTCTATGAATGAGCATGCTCTTAATTTTGTAACCAGTTGGAGACAAAAATGTAAGTATAAAGGAATTAGTGGTAGGTATTCAGCAGGTAAAGAAAAAGAGGTTTAAATACCACTTTTCAAACAGATATTTATTTAGAACACTTATTAGTATAAATGATAAATTTTACTCCTTATTCAGGTCTAAAATAACAGAGGAACTGCAATAGCAATTCCTGCCACAGGAAATAGTAACTGATTAAACTTATGTGACAAACACAAAGTCATGTTTATTTTTTCTTCCGTCATTATTACCTTTATGGTTCTGTCAGCAGACCCAGTAACAAACCACTGATTTCCAGGTTCCACAGCAATACATCGAACCCAGCCAAGATGCCCACTGATAACCTGTATAAAACAAAGTAGAATGGGCGGCTAACATACAAGTTAAAATGTTTTTAAGTTTAACTGCAGCCCAAGTTTGAATTGCCCTCCCATCTTCAAATCATAAATTTAAAAGATAATTTGACTATTATATTTTATAATATTAAATTATCTTCAACAAGTTAATAGATACACAAATTGTGGCTCATCTATATAATGTATACTACTCAGTAATAAAAGGGAATACATTATTAATACTTGCAACAACTTCAGTGACTCACAAAGGTATTAAGCTGTGTGAAGGAAGCCAATCTCAAAAAGTACATTTTGTATGATTCCATTTATATGACATAGTCAAAAAGACACAGCTAAACTGACCTAAGTGTCCATCAAGAGGTGAATGAATAAATAAAATGTGGTACATACACACAATGGAATACTACTCAGCCATTAAAAAGAATGAAATTCTGTCATTTGCAACAACAAGGATGGAACTGGAAGATACTATGTTAAGTGAAATAAGCCAGGCACAGAAACACAAGTACTGCATACTTTCTCTCATATATGGGAGCTAAAAAATAAATGATCTTGAGAGTTGAATGATGGCTACTAGAGGTTGGGAAGAATAGTGGGGAGGCAGAGGATAAAGAGGGAGTGGATAATGGGTATAAAAATACAGTTAGATAAAGGGAGTAAGATTTAGTGTTTGGTAGCACTAGTTTGGCTAGTTAGCTTGGTAGCACAATAGGGTGATTATAGCTAAGAATAATTTATTGTATATATCAAAATAACTGGAAGAGTAAAATGGAATGTTCCTAATACAAAGAAATAATATCCCAATTACCGTGGAGATAAATATCCCAATCACCGTGATTCGATCATTACACACTGTATGCTTTTTTTGTTTCTTGTTTTGAGATAGGGTGTCACTCTGTCGCCCAGGCTGGAGTGCAGCGGCGTGATCCTGGCTCACTGCAACCTCCGCCTCCAGAGCCCAAGTGATCCTCCCACTTCAGCCTCTGGAGTAGCTGGAACTACAGGTGTGCGCCACCACACATAGCTAATTTTTGTATTTTTTGTAGAGACGGGATTTTGTTGTGTTGCCCAGGCTGGTACTGAACTCCTGGACTCAAGAGATCCACTTGCCTAGGCCTCCCAAAGTGCTGGGATTATAGGCATGAGCCACCATACTGGCCTACACAGTGTATGCTTGTATCAGATTTGATATGTAGCCCATAAATATGCACATCTATTATGTTAGCCATAAAAATTAAAAATAAATTAGAACTGAAATTATTGAAAAAAAATAAGACAACTATAGTGACAGAAAACAGATCAGTGATTGTCAGAGGTGAAGGAAGATATAACTACAAAAGAATAGCACAGGGGTGTTTTTTGAGGTGACGTAACGTCTATATCCTAATTGTGGTAGCGGTTACCCAAATCAATACATCTATTACAATTCATTACACCTGTATGTCAAACAAAAAGTCTCTTGCTGTACAATCATTTGAAAAATAAAAATTTTAAAATATATATTAAATTACATGTAGCTGTACATTTTCTACTATATACAGTTTCTTTTTTAAAATTTTGAGTTTAATTTTTGTGGGTATGCAGTAGAAATATATTTATGGGTACATGAGATATTTTGATACAGGCAAGCAATGCAAAATGAACAGTATGGCACACTTCACGAATCTGTGTTATCCTTGCAGAAGGGCCATGCTCATCTTCTCTGTACCGTTCCAATTTTAGCATATGGGCTGCCGAAGTGAGCATGCATGTCCATTTTCTTTTAGATGATACACTCTGACTCATTTTAATTTATTGTAGTTGAAAGAATAACTGGTAGGCCCAAAGAATTTCTTTATATGGTGTTTTCCCCCTTCACCTTCAAACTACTTTGAACACTTTCTAAATTTATTTAGTCTGCAATCCGTATTTAGAAGCTTTATCTTGACATTTTATATGATTTTACATAAAATACAAGTATAACTTTTACTTAAGGAAGTCGCCTTCCCAAGAGATCTTTTAAGATACTCCCTAAGACTCTTCTCAATCCACCTCAGATTGCTCTACCGGCTTTTCATATTCACTCTTTTTCCTCCTTACTCTATTCTTCAGTGCTTGTCAACTAGAAAGCAATCATGACTCACATAATAAAATAAATGCAGAGTCACTCACCCTGTAGAGTTTCCACGGTGGGTGCCACTGGGGTTTTGGCATTGTAGGGGCTTTTTTAGCCATCAGTGCAGAGTTCTTGGTATTGCCGGTCTCCATGACAATCTAGACATAGAAGAGACATTATTATTATTAAAGATATCATACCGAAGGCTTCATATCAATTCAGAAATGGAAATGGAAAGAGGGAACTTACAAAAGATTTTTTCCATAAATGAAGAAATAACATTTTCTGTATGTTAATTTTAAAAAGCAATTATAAAATCAGACAGAGGCAGAACATTAGACTTAAGAACACACATCACTGTGTATGGGTTCAAATCCCAGCTTGGTCCACTACTAGCTGTTTGACATTAGGTAACAATTACGTAACCTCTATGTGCCTCACCTATAAAATGGGACAAACAGTGCCTATTTCATAGGGTTACTACAAAGATTTAAAAAGTAGTAAATGCTCCATGTAAGCTCCCATTATTAAAGTCATTTTAAGTGTATTAATGCCACTGCCTTTCATTGTCATACTTTAACATTATTGATTTAATGTAGCAAAGACTGATATGATAGTTCCTTCTATTTATCTTCTAATACAATATTTAAATACTATTTTAACAGGTATACTGCCTGATATAACATCTATTGTTAGCAGTCATCTAGTCATCCAAAAAATAATTAAGCCCATAAAGTTCCTGCCCTCAAGAAGCTTAAATTACACCCTCATAAGGAGGGTAGAGAGCCTGGACAGAAGATATGCTCTGAATGGAAGATAAAGGAAGAAATGAGATGTAGGGGTTACACATTCATTCACTTCATGAAGTCAAAACAATTGCATAATGAGCTGAGAAGCAAAGCCAGCACTTATTTCAGGTGGCAGCATAATAAAATACATGGCAGAAAAATAAATCAATAAAATAACTATAGAAAATAATTCTACAACTATTTCTACCATACTAATACCAGTTGCCATTTACCTACAGATAAACTTATTTCTAAATGCTCATTTATAAGACTAGTTGTATAGCCCATGAATAGTACAACACTAATAGCACTCAACATAACTGTACAAACCAACTTAAAATTTAATAAAAAAAAAAAAGACTTTCATATGCAATGTATACTAACACAAGTTTCAGAAAAACTCTCCTTGCATTTTTAATAGTGGGCAATAAATACCAACATCACATTATCTTTATCAAAACACATATTACACACAACGTACAAGTAGACAAATAACAGCATTCCAAAAAATGTTAATTTACTACCAACTTGAGTTTTAGGACTATGAAATATGAATGACTAGCTCAGGCTGCTATTTATCTTAATAATTCCAAAGTGTTCATTTCTTTAGTATTTAAGGTAAGACTTTCGATCAGAGGGAAATAAGGCAACATGTTTAAAAAGTTAGAAACCTGCTATTTGACGCAGAAAAAACTTACTGAATTCATCGCTGGAGGCTGCGGACGGTCAGAAGCCCCAGGATGTCGGTATTCACTTCCACTAGGTGCAGTACGATTTACATCAGCCCTGAGGCAAAAGAAATATTATATTCAAAGTAATTAACGCCTCCAGTCATGTATTCTGCAAAACTAACCCTTTATTTTAAATTGTTATAAGTCCTAATAAAGGAAAATGTCATACAATAGTTATAAAGAAATTTTAAAAAGAAAAAATGTGAACAGTGAAATATGCTTTTAAGATCTTTGTAATTATAATATTTCATACTTGGTCTGAGAAGGTAATGCCACCGCTAAGGACTGTGCAGCTGATTCACTTGGCATTCTCTGGATCTTAGTATCTGCTGTCAAAGCAACCCCTATTTAAATGAAAAATCAATTTCTTTTAGTAGCTTTATATTATTCATTTACATGCACTTAAAATAAAATGATGAAGGAAAACATTCCAAATGTTTATTAATTCCAGGCAGTGATAAAAATTTTGATTAAGTTTTGCTCATCTTTGTTTTTAATTTCTACAATAAATACTGCTTAATAACACATAACTCAAATTTGATCACAGCCTACAAGGTATTAAAGCAGCCCAGAACAGTAAAGTTAATTTCCATTGTATTTGGGTATTAGTTTCAAAAGTCAGTATTAAGCAGTTCCTCAAATACAAACAGAATGTTTCCAAGAGTGGTTGTAACTTACTACAACTAGAAGCACCCAATTTTCCTGTACTTTCTATATATACTAAGCCTTTTGTCCTCTACCCGGTTATACTGGCCACTCCGTCTGTGGGCCAATACCTTAATACAGACAGAGGACATGTTTCTAAGATACTGCCTCTAACATTTCCATCATTTTTATAAGCTTGGTGATATTTACATGTCTGCCTAAACCACCAGATAATAAATTTGTCTAGGCCTGCAACAGTTTTACTGTCTTTGAATTCCTAGCACATTGCCTGAAAAATTATACATACTCAAGAATGTTTGCTGAATAAAGGCACATGAGTATTCATTATCACCTACAAAGCTATGCATGGATGCTTGGCTATTGAGCTTATCTTGCAATTTATAGGCAACAAGAATCTCATTATTGGCTCGTTAGTGAAAATGTATGTGACATTTTTAAGACATTTTCAATATACAACAACTCACTAACCAGGTCCCGGTGGGTATGGATGTGTGCCTGCCACAAAGTATTCAACTTCTTGTCCTAGAAAAAAGACAAAAAAAATCAATAGTAGTGAATTTATCTTATATATAAAAGTTATCATCTCTTTAAAGTATCAAATAATATTACATTTTCAACTGGATCTATCAGATTTTCTCAACTAAAGTCAAGCCTCAGAAATAAGGGAAATTGGTCACTTTTGATCTCTGTAAACCATGTCCTTGTCCATTTGCTATATAGCAATGGTATACAAAGAAGCCCTCCTATCAAGTGACAATCCACTCTGGTACTTCTTCCAAGCAAATGGTTTCCTGTGGAAGCTTGAATTCTCTTCATTTATTAAGATTTCAGTATTTAATATCTCTTTCTGAATTACAAACAGGATAGATGGTATCCCCACAGGTTAAGAATATTCTCCAATTTTTTCCTTCAATCTCTACTGTGACCTTCTCCACATTCTAAGAATCTCTGCCATCATTATACTACCATTTTTATTTCCTATAAGAAAAAAGTCATCAACCAACGTCTCAGTATTCCCATGAGGATCAAAATTTCCATTATAATACTGGTACAGCCATTAAATACTGTATGACCACACCTAAGTCCTGCCAGCAGGGGCAAAAATAACATATTTTATTTTTCTATTTTTAAAATTCACATGTAAGTCTGACATTTCTGATAATACCATACTCACCTTGATTGGCAGGGTACTGTTTAGGAACATATGAATCCGTTGCATTCTGAGGACCCTTCTCTTTAAGATTTTCTTTTGAAGTAGGCATATGCAACACAGGACCATACTCATTACGAAGCTTGATTGCCATTTTCCGTTTGTGACTATTTAGAAATTATAAACATAAGAACGTATCCATAAATACTTTAAAACAAACACTTAGACAGCTTAAGTTTGCCCAATCATGTAGAAAAAGTTTCTAGTAAGATTTTAAGTAGTATTTAAAAGAATCAAAAATTTCCAAGTGCATTTCCCCACCATATCTGTTCTTTTGCTCATTCCACCACACAGCACTCATTAAACCTAAGTAATATTTTAATTTGTTACCTAATAAACAGAAAATATTTTATGATAAACTATCCAGGGTCTGCTTGAAAGATATATCGAAACTAACACGCCCTTTAAGAAACCTGAAAGTCAATATACTTTCCTTCAAAATTTAAATATAGTAAAAACTCTATAGCAACCTTTACTAGATGTATCCAAACAGGTTAGTTAGAACGAAGAAAAGTACTTAATTGGTTCAATATTTTAAAAAGAAATGCACTTATATTACTTTTAAAAATAGTCTACTCTACAAATTAAATATAAATGCTTGCTTGAGCAGTTAAGTAGATTTTAAAAGGGTAAAGGACAAAGAAAGAACACTGCACATAATGCAATCCCAGACTGGAGCTGGATATGTAGAACCAAAAATATGCCACCACTCAAAAATCTTCATCATACTAACGAGAAAAGATGGGAGTAGAGGTACTGGCCAGGTACAATTTCAGCTCAGCAAGGCTTTGAGAGCAGGGGGAAGCTGAAAGCACATACAAAGTGATTGATTATAAAATAAAATACCTAAAAGGGACTCTCTTAATTACTGGGTATTTGTAAAATGCAATTAATTAATGGAACTTTTACTGTAAAAGGCCAAAAAAAAAAAAAAAAGTTAAATCAGCTTAAATTATGCCAGAACACCACTCATTATTGAATTAGTCCATGAGTATTACCAGTTTATCTTTAAAGGTCTCCCTCTCCCTGCTCTCTTCCCCCAATATTAGAATGTTAAATATTTCAGCAATTGAAAAAAAAACTATACCAACCTCTCTTCATCTAAAGGCACAGGTTTTCCATTATCAGCTACAAACATGTCATGGGTCCTCTTCAATGACCTGAACACAAGTGTGTGTACAGAATGTTTCTGTACCTCCTAAAAAAAAAAAAAAAAAAAAAAAAAATGTAATTACACACCTACCTACAAATTACACAAATCATAACCTAATGTCAGATTGATTATACACTTCACATGTTTAAATATGTAAACAGCTTTATACCACTCACCATAGCTACTTGTTGGGAGCTACAGGAGTCAAGTTCAGAGAAGAGGAGGAAGCTCCTCTTTGGCTAGAACCTCAGGTATAGCAACTGAGTGATGCCGTAGTTTAGTGATTTATTCAATAAATATTTACTGAGCTCCTACTGTGTGTCTGGCAGGTATTGTGCTAGAATCTCACAATAGAATGATAAAAGGTAGTCATGGTCCCTGTGCTCAAGAGGAAACAAATAAAAAGTAAAATAATTCCACATTTTGATAAGTGCTATGAGGGCAACAAGCAAGGCACTGGGTCAGGAAACGAAGGACTAAGTATAATTGTGAAAGACTTCACTAAGGTGATATTTAAGCAGAAAGGGAGTTAGCCTTGCACAAAACAGAGGTAAGAACGAACCAGGCTGATGGAAATGTCATGTAAAAAAAATGTTCAGTTAACTGAAATAATACAAGGAGGGCAGCACAGCTGTATATGGTGGATGAGACGGTGCTTTGTGGTTGCAAGGGTAGACAAGGTCCAGATTAGGTAAGGTCTTTTAGACTATTACAACATCCTATATTTTGTTCTAGCAACATAGTCAGTAAAGGGTTTTAAACAAGAAAGGTATGAACAACTTACATTTTAAACAGAACAACTTATGGAACAAAAATGGAAGCAGGGAAATCAACGGGGAGCTAATGCACCAGTCCCGGTGAAAGATGATGTTGGTCTCAATTAAGGTGGACTGCAGTGGATACGGAGAAAAGTGAATGGAATCAATAAACATGTGGGGTAACATGGACAAGACCAGCTAACAGAATGGCTGGCTGTTCATGCCAGGAAAAGATGTAAAGAATGGCAAGTTTTTCTGGGAGTAGAGTTGAAATAAGAGACGACCTGAACGCATGATAGAGAAGACCGCCAATCTTTTCGGGCACAGAATCACTGACACTGCCCCGAGGGCGGCGAGGACCAGTGGTCGAACACCAACAGAGGCCCCGCCTCCAAGGACAGTTTCCAGCTCCCAAGAGTCAAACGAGGACTGGACGAATTATCTTAGGCTTAGCGCCCGGACTGAACCTCCGACTCGGGTTCTCATCCGGCTTCTACCCCTTCCCCGAAAACCCGATGAAGAGACCACCCGGCCTTGGCCAAACAGCTTCCCTCGTAGCCTCTTCTCTCCGGACTCCAAGCACTCTCAATCCCCCACGCCCACTGCCAAAGAAAAACAGTCCAGAGACAAACGACTCTTGAGAGTCCCAGTGTCACTTTACCTCGACCATGATGCTACAGCGTATCCCACCTCCGGCAGGGAAGAAACCCTAATCACTAACGCAGTACCCGCCGCCACAACTGTGCTGCACCTTCCGGAATTGGGCGCCCAGGCGGCGGATGTGATGCAACCTCTGCGCACGCGCGCTAGTCTCCCCCGGCCCTCTGGGATCAAGAGGCGGGTCTCCCTCCTCAGGACCGCCCCTAGGGCGGAGTCTCCAGGCTGTAGAGGGGAGACACCTGGAAGCGCCTGACTGGAGGCTTTCACTCGCCCCTCTGAAGAAGTCTTCGAATTATGTTTTGTGATATATCACAGCCTTAAATGTTTTGGCTGGGGCCCTGGTTGTTAGTGCTGTATTACCCGGAGTTTAATGCTTTTTATTCAGAGAGCCTAAGCGTCTGGACAGCAAACTCCCGTGGGCTCTATCTAAGGCGCCTCCACTGCCTTGATCTCTTTGGAGGTCGCCTGTGTGCTTTGTGTCTCCTGGTTCCAATCCTGGCGAGAAGCACTTGGACACTTGTAGGCTTAACACCTGAAAACAATTTCGCTTAAACAGTTCAGTAAACACTTGCTGAGTGAATGTTGAGGAATAGCTGTTTTAATTTGGAAAATTTTGACATGTAGATATTTTTAAAAAACATATTTATTTTCTGCTAATAGATTTTTTTTTTAATTTCTCAAAACTGCATAGCTCTTGGCCATTTCCTAGTTGATTATTGTGGCTTCAACAATGCCAGGGTACAGCTTTTCAAAGCTGGTAGAAGAAAGACAAACTTGGAGACTTCAGCCATTTTTATTTATACATATCCTTGTGCCAAGTATTGGTATTTTTGCTTCCTACCCTGGTAAAATCTCCGGTTTTGATCAACCCTACCTAATTATTTTTCTATGTAAAAAGAAAAATGGATGGACTTGGGCATTTGCAAACTTAAATAGACAAAACATTTTATTGGCCCTGTTTTAGTTTCACTGATCCTGTCCTGACAGCATACTGCATACACTTTGAGAGGGGGAAACAATCTAGCAAAAGAATAGCAGTGTAAATCAACCTCACTTGGAAATTCATTAAAAACATTAAGGTCATGGTTTTTTATTTGTTTGAGACGGAGTTTTGCTCTTGTCGCCCAGGCTGGAGGGCCATGGCGCAATCTTGGCTCACTGCAACCTCCTCCTCCCGGGTTCAAGCGAGTCTCCTGCCTCAGCCTCCGGAGTAGCTGGGATTACAGGCGCCCGCCACGACGCCCGGCTAATTTTTGTATTTTTAGTAGAGGCGGGGTTTCACCATGTTGGCCAGGCTGATCTTAAACTCCTGACCTCAGGTGATCCGCCCGTCTGGGCCTCCCAAAGTGCAGGGATTACAGGCATGAGACACCGTGCCCGGCCTTAAGGTCATGTTTTTACATGAAGATAAAACATCTCTGTATTTGACTGTGAGTTTGTCCTAAGAATTGATTTTCTGTGAAAGTGGCCAGTGATGGTATTTCCTTGCAAGAAAATACCGTAATTATAAAATATATACTTGAGGAACTAAATAATATACTCACCTATGAATAATAACTATAGAAAATAATGATTTGAAATGACAATAAAACCACGGAAACCTAAGCAAGACTACTATCTATGGAAATATGTTAATTGTCTGGTTGGACCTATTAACTTTTTACATACTTAATCATCCTGGAGACATTAATTTATAGGCCCAGACTCATATCAACATGGTAATGATTGAGGTAAATTGCCTCGAATTTGCTCCTTTTAAAACACTGTCGTGAATTTATAGAATTACATCATCCACTTGAAAGTTTACAGTATTTTAGATAAATATAGAACTCAAGTGAGCCTATTATTTAGTTCAGGGATTCATAAATTATGTATATTGTAGGAAAATTTTGTATTTATATGGGAATATGTTTTATTTTCTGGAGAAAGGATCTACAAGTTTCACTGGATTCCTGAAGGGCTCCAGGATACACACATGGCCTGGCTGACACACCAAGCTGCCTTATTTGAACAGCAGGTGTCACTACTGCTGTTCGTAAGGGCCCTCAGCGCTCTCCTTAAAGCAGACATGGCAAGCAACTTATTAATATAAATATTAGTATTATGTCTGTGTAAAACCAAGAATACAAGTTTTAAGGAAAGCCCTCCTTCTTTAGGCAAGATTTTTTAAACTCACCAATACAGAAAGTCTTTTTATTCTCCTTCAAATATTGTCCTTTGCTCTTGAACAGCGATAGGTCATGTGAGTATAGATTTTAGTGCCATTTTCATCAGCTTTTTATGATATTTTTTATAAGAAGTGTTTTCTGATTCTTATAATCATAAAATAATAAATATTACTATTTATTTTCCTGTTTCAACTTAAAGGGTTAAATATACAAGCTTTCAAAAACACTGTATGCAATGTTCTTTAGAGTTGTGTGACTCAGTATGTCCAGCCCTTAAATTTCATATTTGAAATTGTTCCTTAATTTAAAAGAAAGTAATCGTGGGAGTTATCACTGTTTATTTGAATTTCTGAGGTCAAAACCTGTGAAAAATGATACTTGGACATTTCTTCCAAAAGTTTGATCTTTAATTGTTTAGCACAATGCTATGAATTTGCCTAAATACTAAGGTAGTATTAGCAGATACTTTCTTGTAGCATAGTTGAAGCAGAGGCTTCTGGGACTATAAGGAACAGCGAAGGGGCTATTCTTCCTGTTAATGCCTGGAAAGACTTTGGGAATAATTAGATTGTACTATCAGTTATAAACTGTCAGTTATAAATATCTTAGCAAGGTGTATGTGTGTGGGTGTGTGTGGGGGGGAGTGTGTGTGTGTGAGAGAGAGGGTGAGTCCTCGGATCTTATCACAGTATCGCCATCCTCTACTACATGAAGGGATTATTCTTCCTGTTAATGTCTGGGAAGACTTTGGGAGTAATTAGATTGTATTATCAGTTATAAACTGTCAGTTATAAATATCTTAGCAAGATGTGTGTGTGTGTGTGAGAGAGAGAGAGAGGCCTCAGGTCTTACTTATCACAATTTCACCATCCTCTACTACATGAAGCCCCATCTCATGTGTATTAGTTTGCTTGGGCTGATGTAACAAAGTACCACAAACTGGTTGGCTTAGACAACAAATATTTATTGTCTCACAGTTCTGGAGGCAACAGGTTTGAAATAAAGGTGTTGGCAGGGTTGGTTCCTTCTGAGGGCTGTGAGAGACAATGTGTTCTATGCCTCTCTCCTAACTTCTGGTAGTTCTCTGGCAGTCTTTGTCGTTTCTTGGCTTCTATTGCATCACTCCTATGTCTGCCTTCAACTTCACATTTCGTTCTTGCTGTGCATATGCCTATGCCAAATTTCCCCTTCTTAAAGAACATTAATCATACTGAATCAAAGGCCCACCCTACTCCAGTATGGCCTCATCTTAACTAATTCCATCCAAAACGACCCTATTTCCAAATAAGGTCACATTCTTAGGTACTGGGGGTTAGGAATTCAGAATGTGAATTTGGGGGGGACACAATTCAACCCACAACACCATATCACAAAACAAGTGACAATGTTGAACATAATCATGACTTTTGTTGTTTACCTTTACAAATAAGAATTTGTACTTATGAATATTTACAGGCATTTACAAATGTTTTTATTTTACAGAAATATTTTTGGTGTTTATACTGCCATAGAAGAAATAACAATGTCTTGGTTCCAGCTTTCTTAGCTGAATGTTTGGTTGTAATATTTGTATAAATATCTGTATTTCCCACTAGACTTATGGGGTGAATATGGCATGATGTTTACTGTCACACAGTCAGGATCTAATTGACTTGCAACTGGTAATCATTCAATATTTATTGAATGAATGAATAAGTAAGCTATTATACTGTATACACTTAATTATGGGTGTAGGTGGCATTGAAAGCCTAATTTTTTTTTTTTTTTTTTTTTTTTTGAGACAGAGTCTGGCTCTGTCGGCCAGGCTGAAGTGCAGTAGCACCATCTCGGCTCACTGCAACCTCTGCCTCCTGGATTCAAATGATTCTCCTGCCTCAGCCTCTGGAGTAGCTGGGATTACAGGTGGGCACCACCACGCCTGGCTGATTACTTGTATTGTTAGTAGAGACAGGGTTTTACCATGTTGGCCAGGCTAGTCTCGCACTCCCAACCTTAAGTGATCTACCTGTCTCAGCCTCTCAAAGTGCTGGGATTACAGGTGTGAACCACTGCACCCGGCCGAGACTTTAATTTTGATTTGGAGTTGCAGCTACTGAATATACAGGAAAGATAGTGTGTGTGTGTGTGTGTGTGTGTGTGTGTGTGTGTGTGTGTGTGATGTGCTCACCCCGAAAAGATGCTATTTCAGCAACCATTAATTTGATCACAGTCTTTCTGTATGTGTAATGCAAACAATTGCTTATAAAAAGTCAGTTCAGTTCTGTTTTTCTGGTCATTGTAAATTTTACGACAATGAAAAATATTTTCCATTACATTTAAGTAAGTTAATTCTAAATTTTATTTAGTTTCTATAAAACTTAGCTACTTAGTTACAAAATACAATTTATCTGTAGAAACATTTTTAATATTCAGTTTAGTTAGCAGAAATACTTCTTGACATGAATAATTAAGAAAAGTAAGGCATTTGATTGAATATTTTACTATTATTACTTCATATTTATAGATCCCATTTTATTTATATTAAATAATACTCTTTAGACACTTTTAGGTTTTCTTTTAGAAATATGCTACCAAAAGCCAGTGTCATATTCACAGAGAAACATTAAAAATATTCTTATTGTTTAGTCATAATACAAGGATGTCCACCATCACCACTATTATCCACGTTTATTTTTTATGAAAGTACTAGTTATTCAATTGGACAAAAAATTAAATTGTTTAAGTAGGAAATAGGATGCAAAGTTATCTTTATTTGCAAATGGTATGACTTTATACCTGAAAAAACAATTGAAAAAACTATTGGAAACAATATGAAAATTCACTAAGCTGAGTAGAAAAATCAATAGTTTTCGTTTATGCAGTTAAAAATATAGCAGGGAAAGGGATTTTTATTTAAAATAGCAATAAATTTTAAAATGTGCAAGACCTAAATGAAAAAAAATTAAGAGATGTGAAAACATGATTCAGGGACCTCCCTCCTCCCTGTGCATGTGGCCCCATTACTGCTGCTTCTGGAGGGACTGCAAATGCTGTCAGGGATACTGGTCTGGCAGTCAGAGAGGTCTCTGAGCTGACAGGATTTCCTGAAATGCTGTGAAAACTTTGTATCCTGAAATCCATGCTGGGATCCTGCTCATAATATTCCAAAAGGTAATGCTGATATGGCCAGGCCTGATTGTTGCCTGTAATCTCTATCCCTTCCTGAAGAGAGTGGCTTCTCCATGTAATGGTTGAGAGGCTGTTAAGCACATTTATACTGGTAGAGTAACCTTACTGAGAGATGCCACCAAAAACCACAATCCAGTGACAGTGGTATGTCAGAGGACTATGAGGCAGTGTCCACAGAGAGGCAGAGCTGCAAGAGTAAGGACACCTTCTTGGAGACTAGACGCCAGTTAGCCTTGAAGGCATTCACATTCACTTATATGGCACAATATGATGAAGCAATTTCAGATTACCTCAGGAAATAGTACAGTAAAGGAATATCTCAGATGCCCTTGCAGTATAGAATGATCCCTCCTCAGACTCCTGTGCAGGTAATATACACGGAAGCCTAAGCTTTGCATCACAGTTCTAAATGGAGCCCCTGGATTGATAAACTTGTGGGATGTTTTGAATGCCTGGCAGCTGGTGAAGGAACACAAAGAGGCATTAGGCATTCTAGCTGCTGCCTTTTTCAAACATGTCAGCCTGGCAGATGCTGCTGTTGGGATTCCACTCAGTGAAAATGAGGCCAAAGTTGCATATATCATAAGCAAAGACAAAAGAAAAATGAAAAATTGGGAAATACATGTAATGTGTATGTTAGCCACAGGGCTAATTTTCTTAATATGAAAAGAGCTCTCATGAATCAACAGAAAAAATGAACAACTCAAAAGATAAGGCACATGAACCGGCAGTTCACAGAAAGACCACTGACATTGTGGCTGATGTGTAAATTAAAAAGATCTCAGTGTGCTCATGATGAAAGAAATTTTAATCACAATCACAATAAGATAACATATTTCACCTAACAGGTTGGCAAAAATTTTTTAAATTTGACAAGAAACCAGTGTTGGCAAGGATAAGGGACAACCTAAATATTGATGAGAGTATAAATGGTGGCAATCGTTTTCATAGGTAGTTTATCAATAAGCTGACAATTTTTTTCGAGACAGGGTCTTTCTCTGTTGTCCAGGCTGGACTGCAGTGGACGACCTCCTGGGGTCAGGCAGATCCTCCCACCTCAACCTCCCAAATAGCTGGAACTACAGGTGTTCACTGTGATGCCTGGCTAATTTTTTAATTTTTTTGTAGAGACAGGGGTCGCACTATGTTGCCTCGGCTGCTCTCAAACTCCTGGGCTCAAGCACCCTTCCTGCCTCGGCCTCCCAAAGTGCTGGGATTACAGGTGTGAGTCACCACTCCTGGCCCCAAAATTGTTTGCATACCTTTTGTTACAATAGATTTACTTTCTAAAAATGTCCTTGGTATGTATGTATGTGTGTTTGTGTGTGTGTGTGTGCGAGAATGTGTGTGTCTGTATGTCTGTATGAATGTATGTATGTATTATATATAATCTTCATAGAAGGATGCAAAGATACACAGACACAGGTGTTCATTTTGATAAGGTAGGAACACCACATCAATACAAGAGAACAAATAGCTTTGTGCATAACAGGAAGAAACTGTCCATCATAGTAGGTAAGGGTATAGAGTCAGAATGCCATGATTCAACTTCTTCTCTGCAACTTACCTTCTGCATCATCTTGTGCAACTTTCTTCTTTTTGTACTTCAATTCTCCCATCTGTAAAATGAGAATAATAGTACTACTCCACCTCATAGAGTTATTGTAAGAATTAAGTGTAACATACTAGTAACAGTGACTGGCACAGAAATACTTGGTCCATAAGCATTAGTTATATGATAACAATTATCCCCTTTGTTCTAAAAGAGGAGAAAGCTGCATAAATGTAAACTAGAAGTCAGAGGTCAACACAAGCAGCTTCTATTTTCATCCTAATCTAAACCTACGGTGGATCTCAATACTCCCCACAAGGAAACCTAGTACGCAAAATATTAGCACATATATTAGTCTGTTCTCACACTACTAATACATACCAAGAGTGGGTAATATATAAAGGGAAGAATTTTAATTGACTCACAGTTCTGCAGAACTCAGAAGGCCTCAGGAAACTTAACAATCATGGCAGAAGGGGGAAGCAAATATGTCTTTCTTCGCATGATGGCAGGAAGGAGAAGTGCAGAACGAAACAGGGAAGTCACCTTATAAAACCATTCAATCTCGGGAGAACTCACTATCATAAGAAGAGTATGAGGGTAATTGCACCCATGATTCAATTACCTCCCAACAGGTCCCTCCCACAACACATGAGGATTATGGGAACTAGAATTCAAGGTGAGATTTGGGTGGGGACACAGTCAAACCATATCAACAAAGTAGATTGAAACACTGAGCAAATAGCAAAGGATTGAAGGGAGATCCTGGACCCAATCGCATACTTTGTCCATCTTCATTCAACCTGCCTCTTTTACTTAGTTTGTCGTTACCTCTTTATTATGTGGAGAGGATAGAGATTTTTCTGCCCACCTCTCCCTCTTCCCTAACATTGTATCCATGTTTCTAGAAGCCAGCCTTTCTGGCTTTCTTTGATTTATATCTAGCTTCCATATTTTTTTCAAGTACATGTTTGTGGTTTTTTAAAAATATATATATCCATATATATACACATGTGTATACATCTTTTGCCCATTTTTATCTATAGGGTTCATGCTTTCTCATCAAACTGTAACTCTTCATAAAAATTTTATTAGACCTTTGTCCAATCCTGTGCACATTTTACAGAAAATATTGTTAATCTAATTCAAGAAATACTTATTAGTTATTAAATTGTGAAAGATTTTTGAAATTTTTGAAATGCATGTCACTGACATGCACCAAAATAAAAGTTCCCATTTTCCCTAGAGTTTCACTGCTAATACTATCAGACTGGCTGTCTTATTTTTAAGCATAAATTCTATGTTGGAAAGAGAAGCTTTATATTCAAATACTATAATCAATCACTAAAAGTTTTCATATATTAAGTATATGGGCTGGGTGTGATGGCTCACAGCTGTAATTCCAGCACTTTGGGAGGCCAAGGCTGGTGGATCACTTGAGCCCAGGAGTTCAAGACCAGCCTGGGCAACATGGTGAAATCCTATCTCTACAAAAAAATACAAATATATACATATATATATAGAGAGAGAGAGAGAGAGACAGAGAGAGACAGACAGTGTCTTGCTCTGTCACCAAGGCTGGTGTATAGTGGTACAATCTCAGTTCACTGCAGTCTCAACCTCCCAGGCTCAAGCCATCCTCCCACCTCTCAGCTTCCGAGTAGCTGGAGTGGATGAGACTACAGGTGTGTGCCACCATGCCCAGATAATTTTTGCATTTTTTGTATAGATATGGTTTCACCATGTTGCCCAAGGTGGTCTCGAACTCCTGGGCTCAAGTGATCCGCCAGCCTTGGCCTCCCAAAGTGCTAGAATTACAACTGTGAGCCACTGCGCCCAGCCCATGTGCTTAATATATGAAAACTTTTAGTGATTGATTATAGTATTTGAATATAAAGCTTCTCTTTCTAACATGCAATTTATGCTTAAAAATAAGACAGCCGGTCTGATTCCTAAAAATTTGATCTTAATTTTCTCAACAAATGCCAAAAATCATCTCAGTCAAAGTTAATGAAAGGTAAAATGAGTACTATAGAAAGGACATCAGGTGTCCACAGATTGGGCTGCGAAGAATCAAATTATTATGTTTGGAAGTTTTGGTTACTTCTGTTGCTGCAGTTGGTAGGCTTCCCCTCTAAAATGCTGCCATGAATATGACATCAGGCCAATTGACCCAGTTCTCTTCTCCTTCTCCTTCTTCTCCTCCCCCTCCCCCTTCCCCACCCCGTCCCTCTTCCCCTGCCCCTTCCCCACCCCGTCCCTCTTCCCCCCTCCTCCCCCCTCCCTTTCCCTCTCCTCCTCCTTCTTCTTCAGCAAATATCAAATTTGGAGAGACAATCTGGTAGGTTTAGCTGGGTAAGGGGTCTGTCTACCTCTAGCTTGGTCACCTGTGGTTGGAGGGTCAGGGTATTGTAGTACTGACGGGACCAATGAAGCTTCACATTTCCATTTTAGGGGTCATTCCAGGAGAAGGGAGCAGCCCTCCCAGAGGTGTTCATTACACTCTTAATGGTTGTGGGTCTTAATGTGACAAAAGCAGAAGAGCATCTCTATCTTTTCTTAGCTCTTGTGATCTCCATCCAGTTGGAGGAGAAAATGTCCTATCCCTTATTACCATGCTCTATGTCGGCTCCCATAAGAAAAGGAAACTGACATCTAAGCCAGTAGAGGGAGACATTCCACAAGAGATGGCGTCATCTCCTATTTCTTCCCCACCATAGGCGTTCCCACTAAAGATGAGTAGCCAATTGCAGGTGGCGCCACTGCACTGGTTTCAGGCTTGCCCCAAGAGCTCTGGTCCAGCCTGGCCTACAGCTCTTCAGTGTTAATTTTCCTTTGGATAGTGGTTCTCAAACTGTTTTTCAAGGTAACACAAGGAAAATACGTACAGAGACTAACAACTTATGACAGTACTTCAAAACCTATGCCTATTTAGACAACGAGAATCAGTATTCCTTTTAGTCATTCGTCCATTTGTATATTCATGAATTTGCTCAACCACTATTTATTAAATACTGGCTATGTGCCAGGTGAATGATATAAACTATACAGTCATTCAAACCAAGTTTCAAGTCTAAAAGCCCTTTTCCTTGGAAGTTCCTTTCCCCCTGAAGGAAGTTAGGTCCTTAAGTTACCAGTCCCAAAGCCTCACCTCCCCCAATCTTAGGCTCAACACTAATTATTGTAAGTGGTTTTCATTTTCTGTCTTTCCTTTTAGACTTAAGACTTCGCTAAGGTCTCCCGGGCCCCTAGCAAACTACCTGCTATGAAGTAGATGCTCTGTAAATAGTTGTTAAGCCCAAATTGCCTTGTGCTATGAAGACTGGGCCTGACATGAGTTGTAAAAGTATCAACAAGTATATTGACAATTGGTATCGGCAAGTCTTTGCCCTTCGAGCCAGAGAGCCGCTGGGCAGGACAGATTATCTCTGCTTTCTCTGTCACTGATTTACTACTCTTAACTTATGCAACGACATCAGCTAATATGAAGAACACTGCACTAGTGACCTCAAAATAACTGAACAAATAGTACTCCCTTTCCCCTCCACCAATGGCATCAACATTCTAAAAAAATTTAAGCATCTTAGTAAGCAGTGTCTCTGCAAATATATTTCTTCCCTGAAAACATGATCATCTACTTTGTAATATTAGGCAATTCAGAATGGTAGTGTAACTGTATATAACTCTACAGAAAAAAAGACATATCTAACAAGAACTAGAATTAAAGAAACTCATTATCACTGCATTGCACATGCCTCACACAGACATGAATGCCTATACCCATGTATGAGGGTAAAAAGATAAGTAAAAGTAAGGGCTATGAGTGAGTGTGTCAGCCTGATACATTATAGTTCCAAGATGACAGGCTGGCCAAAAACTCCAAAAGAACAAACAAACGAAAAGCAGGTAGAGGAGGTAAATTTTTATAATGTTTATATACTGTTGGGCAATATGATGTAATGGGCACAGAGTGTGGACTGTAGTTAGACAGACATGGGTCAAGTCCTCATACCAGCGCCTACTACCTATACACTCTGGGGTAGTTTACTTAACCTCTCTGAATCTGTTTCATCATCTGTAGAACATAGTGGTTTCAAGAATTAAATACGGTAAATGACTACCCTAATTTGGCATCTGAGGCATGTACCAATGACGGCTAGTTCACTCATTCATCCTGTAATTATGTATTGAAAGCCTACTATGTCTGTCTTGCCCACCAATGCATTCCCAGCCCCTATCACACTACCTGTCACTGAGGAGACTCTCAAGAACTATTTGTAAGATGAATGTTAAGTCTGTGCTGTTATGGTGCATGTATGCTAGATTTCTTCCATCTTCCTTCTGACCATGGGAAGAATGCCAGTCAGAGTAGAACAAAGTAGGAAAGTAAAGGAACTACTCCACTTTAGTGTTGATCAAGAGTCTATTATATACTAGAAAAAACTTCACAAATTTACAGACTTCTGAAAGTTAAATGATGATTCTACTGTTAGTTGACCAAACATCAGTCATTGAAAATGTACTAATATGTTACCTCAAAAGAAAAAAAATTGTTATAGTTTTCTTAACAGATAATTCTTTTTAAATCAGTATGAACCTGTACATCACTAAAATAAAATCCTGTCCAGATTATTAAAATAAACTTTGTTATCAGTTATATTTTCATGGTAAATATTCCTGCATATATTTTAATTAATATCCACATACATATTTGCTTTTTCTGCCAGATCATTTATCCCTTTAAGAAACATTGAAACTAAACAAAAACTCTCAAAATATATTATTTACTCAGTACTAATAAAGGGAACACAAATTTGGAAAGACTCAAGTGAATTTTTTTTTTTAATTTAAACTAAGTACTTTGTCTCTATTAAGCTAAGTTAAAAGAATTTGGGAGGACAACATATACTACCAAGAGAAGAATTTGTTTCTAGGAATCCGAGTTAAAAGAATTTGGGAATGCACTGTCTGCTACCTAGAGAAGAAAGAAGTGTAGTGGGTCTCACACCATTCTCAAGGCTCTGTTTCAAAGCATTGTTTCAGTACTTTGCTGATCCAAACCCTGATAACCTGCTATCTTTTATTTTTAAATTTAATGAGAATGTTTCACTTTCCATACAAAAAACAGAAAAATGCTTTGAATCAACGCACTTACTGAGATTTGGGTTACTGACTGGTGTTCCTATCGATTCTTGTAGGAGTTATTAATCCTGATTGCAACACACAAGTGAACAGACAAGAGAGATAAATGTTGTGGCTTATGGGAAATGAAGGAAAATGGGCCTCATTTAGTCTGTGAGCATACTAATCGAAATAGATGTATGAAGACTTCACTGATGTTAAAATAACATTGTTTTTATAAATACTGGAATATAAATCATATAATAATAAAATAGAATGTTAAAGATGTATTTAATCATCATCATAATTTTGATTCAGAAATCTATAATTTATCAGTTATCTTAATAATGTATAGAATTTGCTGAACATTTTACCTTATGTGAATTAAGGACAAAATATAAATGTTCAGAGCAAAAAAAAAAGTCTTTCTGATGTTTGTCCTTCATAGAATAGGATATGAATTTGTTATTTTATTATTTTGATTAATGTCTAAAACAAAAGATAAACACATTATGATATAACATTACTCTTGATTTATAGGTCAAATTTACTAAGCTTAGATTTGTTTTCTCACATATTCTTTGTGAGCTTGTACAGTTTCCACATTAATTTACCAGAAATAAGATACACATCTCTCTTTTAGGAATGCCCCAACTTCCCATCATTTTGTCCAATTAAATGGATTGAAGATACTTAATGTTTCTAAACTAGACCAACAGAGAGTAATAGTTGTATGACAAGTAAATAAGTTTTGCTGGGAAGATGTTGCTTAAGTGATAAAATGGTTCAGCCAACAAGTGAACCAAAAATTAACTATTAACTAAGGAAAGGTAACCATTTCTAAAGTCACTCCTAGCAGAGTACTCAGATATATATAGGATTGAAGATCTCTCAGTTAAGTCTACATGAAAAGGATGGTTTCTTGGAGCTTCCACAAATTTAAAACCATGAAACATCTATTATTGCTACTATTGTGTGCTTTTCTAGTTAAGTCCCAAGGTGTCAACGGCAATGAGGAGGTGAATTTTTTAAAGCATTATTATATTAGTAGTAGTATTATTAATATAAGATGTAACAATTATATTATGTGAATAGTTATCTCAATGAAATTAGCATTGCTTACAGTTATGAAATTGAATTGTTAACCTTTGATTTATTGTATTTAAAGAATGTTTCATAGTATTTCTTATATAAAAACAAAGTAATTTCTTGTTTTCTGGTTTATCACCTGTGTTTTCTTAAGATGAAGATGGTTTAGCTAATGTAAGGTGTGCTTTTCTCACTTGCTATCCTGAGTACTGTGATTTTCATTTACTTCTAGAAATACAGGATTACAATTAAGAGGACAAGATCTGAAAATGTCACAAACTATAAAATAACAAAAGAGCAGTATTTTAAAATAAAAAAATACTGGTGGTAGGTAGATTGTTCTTTGGTGAGGGAAGGTAATATATTATTACTGAGATTATTATTTATAAAAATTATAACTAAGCCTAAAAGTAAAATACATCAAGTGTAATGATAGAAAATGAAATACTGCTTTTTTCAGATGAAAAAATTTAAATTAGAGGTAGTGTGTATTGTTATTATTAATAGTTATGAAGCACGGTTCAGTCTAATTTGTTTGTAGAACAGTTTGTCCTCAACTATTATTTTTGCTGAATTATTGCTGCTAATTTGCAGTTACTAAAAATACAGAAATGCGTTTAGGACAATGAATATTTAAGAAATTTAAATTTTATCATCAAATGTATCTTGGCCAAATTTCTTACATATAGCATAGTATTAAACTAGAAATAAGAATACATAGTAATATTTAAATGAAGTGATTCATTTTGGATCATTATTGAGTTTCAAGGGAACTTCAGTGTTCTAATTATCAGACTCGACATGTAAGAACATATAGTTAATCTGCTTGTATGTGTAAAAACATATGGTTAATCTGGTTAAGTCTGGTTAATCATATTAGGTAAGAAAAATATAAAGAATATATAAGACTAAATTTTTGTAAAGTACTCTGCAAACCATTTTCACATTTCTGTTTACCAACTAATCCTCACAGAGATAGTTTAGTAGTTTAGGGGTTTTGATTATTCAACAAGTGGCCTTCATAATTTCTTTAAGTGTTTTTCTTTAAGTATATAATTTCTTTAAGTATTTTTTAAAATTTCGTTTTCTCTAGTAAAGTCAGACCATGCATGCTACCTCTCTAGTGGCACTCTTAAATAAAAAGAAAATAATTTTCTCCTGTTATAATTTTATTTGTAATAAACAGATGAATCACATTTCTTAAAATCTGTTTTAGAGAGGGTAAGCTCTGACTAGGACCATGCCTTCAATGTGAAATATGTATATATCCTCCAAATCTTTACATATTAAGGATATATATAGTCAACTGGTTAAACAGGAACATCTGGAGCCAGCCTGGCTGGGTTTTAATCCTAGCACCATCTTACTAAATGTTAAATAATATTATAACCTAATGAATAAATGACAATACAATTCCAAATAGAGTTCATCTGATGACTTCTAGACTCACAAAATTGCAAGAGAACTCAGTTGTTGCTCAGTTGTTCCAAATCATGCCATTTGTTAATTTATAATTAAGATCCAAAGGATGTAGCTACTGACAAAAATATATGAGAATGTAGTTAATCCAAATCAAAACTTTCCTATTGCAATGCATATTTTCTGCCTCATTATCTTTTAATGTAATATTTTAAGTTAGCAAGTAATTTGAATTATAATGCACAAGGCTTGATAATTATTTTAAATACAAGAAAATCATGGTGTTTCATAAAGAAATCATGTAGGAAATTTCAAGATAATGGTTTAACCAATAATTTTGTTGATAGAAGATAAGACTAAAAGTGAACTTATCAGTGGAGAGGCCACTTAAACTGTAGTACTTGTTATGTGTGAATTCAATAAAAATTATAATGAGCACTTATTATTGCCAAGTACTGTTCTGAGGGTACCATATGCAATAAGTTATTTAATCCTTACAATAATCTTGTAAGGCAGATTCAAACTGTCATTACACTTATTTCACAGATGAGAAAACTGGGGCACAGATAAAGCAACTTGCCTAAGGTCCCATAGCTAGTGAGAGGTAGGGTCAAGACTTACAAGCAGCCTAGCTCCAGAGTACCTTATGAGGGTCAAAGATTGTCTTATTACAAATACATTCTAAGAAGAATCAAACTTTAATAAGTCTTTAATGTCTCTTAAACATGTTTGTAAATGAGTCTAATCATCAGTTCACAAAAATGAAAGTAGGGAAGTGATTAACAATAATCATAGGAATCTAACAATCCAAGTGGCTTGAGAATATTCATTCTTCTTGACAGTATAGATTCTTTAAAATTTTGTGTGTTCCTATGTATGTTTTAGGAATATGAAGTCATTACTATTCATAATCTGATACAACTTTGTTCTAAGGCCTCTCTTTAAAAACTACATTGCATCATAGCTTTTTGTGCAGTTGGTCTTTCTACTGTTACTAAACAGTAAGCAACCTACAGATTCACTATCACCAACCAGTCAGTTGATGAATCATCAAGCTTGTGATAACCTAAATTATGAAATGAGGATGTTGAAATAGTTACATTCTAAATCTTCTATAACACTCTTCATTTTATTTCTGCCTCGATCCTTGTAGGGCCTCTTCGGTGGCCGCGGTCATCGACCCCTTGACAAGAAGAGAGAAGAGGCTCCCAGCCTGAGGCCTGCCCCACCGCCCATCAGTGGGGGTGGCTATCGGGCTCGTCCAGCCAAAGCAGCTGCCAGTCAAAAGAAAGTAGAAAGAAAAGCCCCTGATGCTGGAGGCTGTCTTCACGCTGACCCAGACATGGTGGGTGCACTGATGTTTCTTGCAGTGGTGGCTCTCTCACGCAGAGAAAGCCTGTAGTCAAGGCAGTCTCCTAATGTTTCATTGACCTGCGTTACCATCATTGTTATTTTGTTTGTTTATTTTGGAAATAAAATTCAAAACATAAACATATTGGGCCTTGGGTTAGGCTTTCTTTCTTGTTTTCTTTGGTCTGGGCCCAAAATTACAAATTAGGATATGTGGGTGCCACGTTTCCATTTGTATTCTTCCCACTGCCTTTGTTCAGTTGGTAAAATTTTCATAGCCCAATTATATTTCTTCTATAGTAAGGAATATTTTAAATCTCCACGAGAGTATGATGATGACTTTCAAATTTCTGGTCTTACAGAAAACCAAGTAGTAAGTTTTTATGTTGGCTAATCATATTGCTGAATTTTCCTATGTGCTATTTTAACAAATGTCCACGACCCAAATCCTTCATCTAATGCCTGCTATTTTCTTTGTTTTTAGGGGGTGTTGTGTCCTACAGGATGTCAGTTGCAAGAAGCTTTGCTACAACAGGAAAGGCCAATCAGAAACAGTGTTGATGAGTTAAATAGCAATGTGCAAGCTGTTTCCGAGACCTCCTCTTCTAACTTTCAGTACATGTATTTGCTGAAAGACATGTGGCAAAAGAAGCAGAAGCAAGTAAAAGGTAGATATCCTTGTGCTTTTTATTTGATTTTCAGCTATAAAACTGGAGCTGTTGACTGCCACGAGAATGCATGGCTGTGAGAAGATTAACATTTCTGGGTTAGTTAAATAGCATTCATACTGCTTTTGGGCACCTTCCCCAGCAACTTGCCAGATAAGCACTGTTCAGCTCTTATTCCAAGTCCGGCATCAGCAAGTATGATTTTCTATGAAAAATTCCACTATGACTCCTCATTTTAAGTATACAAGAAACTTGTGACTCAGAAGATAATATTCACAGAGTGGGAAAAAAACGCTAGCATTTAAAGTTTCAACATTTGAGGTTTTGAATGAGAGAGTTATCCATAATATATTCAATTGTATTGTGGATAATGACACCTAACCTGTGAATCTTGAGGTCAGAATGTTAAGTGCTGTTGACTTGGTGGTCAGGAAATAGCTAGTGCATGAGCCTGGCACAGGCATCTCAGTGAGTAGCATACCCACAGTTGGAAATTTTTCAAAGAAATCAAAGAAATCTTGAGATCTTATAAATTTCAAGGTTCTGCTATACTTACGTGAAATGGATAAATAAATCAAGCGTATCCACTCTATAAGATTGAACTTCTCAGATGGAAGACCCCAATACTGCTTTCTCCTCTTTTCCCTCACCAAAGAAATAAACAACCTATTTCATTTATTACTGGACACAATCTTTAGCTTTTACCTATGGTAAATTACTAGTATGGTAGTTAGGATATATATTCATTTGTATATGTCATTGGCCAAATAATTTCCTATAAATATGACTATATATCATAACTGCTTGGTGGTAGCTCAGTGTTTATTAGTTTATTCTCAGAAAATCAAAATTGTATAGTTAAATACATTAGTTTTATGAGGCAAAAATGCTGACTATTTCTACATAATTTCATTTTTCCAGATAATGAAAATGTAGTAAATGAGTACTCCTCAGACCTGGAAAAGCACCAATTATATATAGACGAGACTGTGAATAGTAATATCCCAACTAATCTTCGTGTGCTTCGTTCAATCCTGGAAAACCTGAGAAGCAAAATACAAAAGTTAGAATCTGATGTCTCAGCTCAAATGGAATATTGTCGCACCCCATGCACTGTCAGTTGCAATATTCCTGTGGTGTCTGGCAAAGGTAACTGACTCATAAACATATTTCTAGAGAGTTCCAGAAGAACTCACACACCAAAAATAAGAGAACAATGACAATAAAAATGTTGAGCGGATTTTCCCAACAGATCATAATGACGTTACAGTACATCACAAAAATATCCTTAGCCGGCTGTGTTTTGGCCCAGCCTGGCGCATTTACTGGTTTTGATGAGCAGGACGGGGCACAGGATAATAATGGTGGTAGTCCCAGGGGTGGCTGACGTGTACATCTGTGTACTGGCTTGAACAGATGGCAGAACCGCAGATAGATATAGAAGTTTCTCCGTCTTGTGTGTTCTGGAAGCTTATTCCAGGACACAAAAGGTAGAGAAGAGCTTTTTTCATCCTCTTAGCAGATAAACATCTTCAAAACTGGGCTGGATTTACAACAGTAAAATGAAAATCTAATATTTGTTATACTATTCTCAAAGGTCTATAATAAAACATTCCTTAGTAACTTATGTAATGCTATCTTAAAGAATTGGTGACTAAAGACAAAGTAATTATGTCTTAAGCCCCTGAACATAATGTTGTCTTATGTTTGCAGAATGTGAGGAAATTATCAGGAAAGGTGGTGAAACATCTGAAATGTATCTCATTCAACCCGACAGTTCTGTCAAACCATATAGAGTATACTGTGATATGAACACAGAAAATGGAGGTAAGATTTCGACAGTTGTTGACCTGTTGATCTATAATTATTTGGATGACATAAAATACCAGGAAACAAGGCCAGGTGTGGTGGCTCATGCCTGTAATTCCAGCACTTTGGGAGGCCAAAGTAGACTGATCTGTTGAGCCTAGGAGTTTGAAACTAGCCTGGGCAACATAATGAGACCATGAGACTACAAAAAAAAAAAAAGAAAAAATCAGCTGGGTTGATAGTATGTGCCTGTAGTCCCAGCTATCCAGGAGACTGAGATGGGAGGATCACCTAAGCCCACAACCTGGAGGCTTGATCATGCTACTGCACTCTAGCCTGGGCAACAGAGGGTAGTGAGATCCTGCTCAAAAAAAAAAAAAAAAAAAAAAATTTATTGAAAAGCCAGGAAACAAGACTTAGCTCTAATATCTGACATAGCTGACAATGAATAATTTGATTTGGAATTCAACCTGATATTTAAAAAGTTATAAAGTATCTATAATTCACGATTTGGGGTAGGATAAAGCACTTGTAGTTTTCACAGATTTTACAAGTTTTCCTCTCACATTTATTTCCTTATTGTATCTATTTGAGAGCACCAAATATATAATAAATGGAATGGACAGGGGATTCAGATATTATTTTCAAAGTGACATTATTTGCTGTTGGTTAATATATGCTCTTTTTGTTTCTGTTAACCAAAGGATGGACAGTGATTCAGAATCGTCAAGATGGTAGCGTTGACTTTGGCAGGAAATGGAATCCATATAAACAGGGATTTGGAAATATTGCAACCAACACAGATGGGAAGAATTACTGTGGCCTACCAGGTAACAGACAGGCATGCAAAATAAAATCATTCTATTTGAAATGAGGTTTTTTTTTTCATTAAAAAACATACATTGTTGGAAGCCTGTTTTAGGCAGTTAAGAGGAGTTTCCTGACAAAACTGTGGAAGCTAAAGATAAGAGAAGAAAGGCAGTGTTTAGTTTCCCCAAATTTTATTTTTGGTGAGATTTTATTTTGTTTTTCTTTTAGGTGAGTATTGGCTTGGAAATGATAAAATTAGCCAGCTTACCAGGATGGGACCCACAGAACTTTTGATTGAAATGGAGGACTGGAAAGGAGATAAAGTAAAGGCTCTCTATGGAGGATTCACTGTACAGAATGAGGCCAACAAATACCAGCTCTCAGTAAACAAATATAGAGGAACAGCTGGCAATGCCCTCATGGATGGAGCATCTCAGCTGACGGGAGAAAACAGGACCATGACCATTCACAATGGCATGTTCTTCAGCACATATGACAGAGACAATGACGGCTGGTATGTGTGGCACTCTTTGCTCCTGCTTAAAAAATCCCACTAATATTACTACTCCGAATCATTAACAATGTTTTTAATAGCTACTGTTTCCTGGGCACTTACTGTCAGCCACTGTACTGAGCTCTTTATGCATCACTCTAAAGCATTTCAACTATAAGGTAGACATTATTATTCTCATTTTACAGATGAGGTTTACAGAGATTACGTGACTTGTCCAATGTCACACAACTACCCAGAGATAGAACTAGAATTTGAGCACAGTTACTTTCTGAGTAATGAGCTTTTAGATAAATACCTACATCTCTATATTCTAATGTGTATGTGAAAACTTTCATTTTCATTTCCAGGGTTCTCTGATACTAAGGGATGTAAAAGCTATTATTCCAGTATAAAGTAACCAATGCAGTCCCTAGATGGATTGGCCACAAAGGCCCAGTTCTCTCTCTTTCTTGCTATAGGGCACAGGAGGTCTTTGGTGTATTAGTGTGACTCTATGTGTAGCACCCAAAGGAAAGAGTACTGTGCACATGAGTGTAGCACTCTTTTACGGGTAATCTGCAAAAAGTAACTTGACCACTGTAGTTCTGTTTCTAATAACCCCAAACACATTTTCTTTCAGGTTAACAGCAGATCCCAGGAAACAGTGTTCTAAAGAAGATGGTGGTGGATGGTGGTATAATAGGTGTCATGCAGCCAATCCAAATGGCAGATACTACTGGGGTGGACAATATAGCTGGGACATGGCAAAGCATGGCACAGATGATGGTGTAGTATGGATGAATTGGAAGGGGTCATGGTACTCAATGAAGAAGATGAGTATGAAGATCAGGCCCTTCTTCCCACAGCAATAGTCCCCAATACGTACATTTTTGCTCTTCTATATGTGACAACATTTTTGTACATTATGTTATTGTAATTTTCTTTAATACATTATATTCCTCTAAAACTCTCAAGCAGATGTGAGTGTGACTTTTTGAAAAAAGTATAGGATAAATTAAATTAAAAATAGCACATGATTTTCTTTTGTATTCTTCATTTCTCTTGCTCACCAAGAAGTAACTAAAAGTATAGTTTTGACAGAGTCAGTGTTCATAATTTCAAATCTAGTTGACTGTGAGAAGTTTCAAATAAGGAAGAGGGATTTTTTTTATCCTTGTTGTAGGAAAACCTTGAGGAAAAGGAACAACTGATGTTTAAAAGTCCACTTTAAAAACTATATTTATTTATGTAGGATCTGTCAAAGAAAACTTCCAAAAAGATTAATTAATTAAACCAGACTCTGTTGCAATAAGTTAATGTTTCCTTGTTTTGTAATCCACACATTCAGTGAGTTAGGCTTTGCGCTCGTAAGGAAGGAGAAGCATTCACAACCTGCTTCCACTCTGACACTTAAATAGACATCACTCTGAGTTAGATCTCATTACCATCTAAAGTTAGATCTCATTACCATCTAAAGCCACCACTCTGACACTTAAATAGACATCGGGATCAGAGATTCCAAGAGGATAATCTGGGTCAAGTCCTCACCAAGTGTTTTTTAAGGGAAATAATGAAATGTGCTTATTGCCCATAGAAATGAGGTCTATTCTTGTCCTCAATTAGGCTGCTTTTTTTTTCTTTTTACATAGTTATACCAGAACTAAAGTAAAAGTGGATTTTCTGTTCTTTCTAATTCTCCCTATGAAATAGGCGTATCATCTCAACACTTCACTCCAACTACTCATGGGCAACCCTACAACCCTAGGTCCTTCACCCCTAGTGTATCATCATTGCCACCCATTTTTATGGTACTTATTGTTCTTAAGCTTATCCTCTTAATCTTTGCATGTAAGCAAAACTCATTAATTTATATCTTAGAAATGCTACTCCTCTCTTTAATTACTTAACAAATCCAACTTTAACTTTTGACCTGGTTTCTCTGCCACAAGTTCTGTCCCACTGGAGCCTGTACTCACCTACCGCTTTGCCATCACATTTAATAGAAAACTCTCATCAAGTTACTTTCCTGCTTAATATTGGCTCCTTGCTATCTATATCCAAATTTCTTAAATTCAAATTTTTCAGCTGGAGATAAAAATGGTCCCAGTACCATTTCCTGTTCCCTTCACTATAACGTACATTTTTGCCACAATTAAGTTTTTAACCTTTCCAGGACAGGTCAGGCCCTTTAAAAATTTCAACAGCTTATTGAGACATAATTGATATAAAAATATCCTGCACATGTGTTGTGCTGGAGTCCTGTTGATTCCAACAGGGATGGCATCGTGTCCAAGAAGAGACCCAGAGCCAGTGAATGGGACATAGGGTTTATTTAGGACTTAAATACAGATGTGGTCCAGTGGCAGTGGGCTGGACAGGACCGCTACTATTTGTAAAGAGTATGCAGTTTATATAACATTTCTACTTAGCACTCTCCATCTAGCAACTTCCATTTAGCCCAAAATAAAAGACCTTGGTTCCTTGCACATCCTGCGTTCCAAGGGACAGGCAGGGAGTTCAAGTGTCCTTCACAGATAAGAAGTGAATCTCTCTGGGTTGGCCATTCCCAGATTCCTTAGTTTAGGACTCTGAACACATATTCTTCTTAGACCATACAGTCATTCTCAGAGTATTCTTGAGTTATTGCCATCAGGTGCATCTGCCATACAAAGTGTTAAACATATACAATTATACAATTTTATGATTTTGGAAATATGCACACGCCCATGATATAATTGGCACAGTCAAGATATTAAATATATCCATCACCGCCAAAAGTTTCCTTATGTTCATTTATTTTAGTTTTTCATGGTATGAATGTTTAATATGAAATATTATCAACAAATTTTTAAGTGCACAATACTGTATTATTAATTTTAGGCACTATGTTTTACAGCAGATCTGTAGAACATATTCATGTAGTATAAATGAAATTTTATCTCCATTTCCCCCTACCTCCCATCCCCTGGCAACTACCATTATATTTTCTGCTTTGACTGTTTCAGATGCCTCATGTAAGTGAAATCATACAGTATCCTTTCGCACTGTTGTTAGGGATGTAAAATGGTGCAGCCACTATGGGAAGAAATGTGGAGGCCCCTAAAAAATTAGAAAAAAATTCTAATTACCATATGATCCAGCAATCTCACTTCTGGGTATATATTCAAAAGAATTGATATCAGAATCTTGAAGCAATATTTGTACATCTATGTTCATTGCAACATTATTCACAATGTTCAGGTCCTTTTATATGATGCCCTCTTTGCAGCAATGTCTTCCTCCCAACACCATGTGACAAACTGCTATTTGTTTTTAAACCTCGCTTTAACTGTTTTAACTGTCACTGCCCAGAGAAGACTTTCTAAAACTCTTGGGCAAATTTTGTTACTTTTTGACAATGAATGCCTGAGGCCTATCTGTTTGGTATAACGCTTTCCTTCACTAACAATGAGCTCTTATCCAGCTTTGATTCCAGAATCATTAGCCTTTCAGAATGGCTAATTTTCATCCAGCATTTGTGAATGCTAGATGGCTAAATCCATTGATGTTCAAAGTCTTGAATATCCTCCTTTTTAAATGTAGAACCCATTTTCCGATAAAGCCACAAACAGAAACTTAACATGCAAAATTCTTGAATACGGAACTTTTGGGGCAATACTGAGAGTCGCAAAAGTTCACAGAATGAAAGATGGGGGTTGGGAGGACTGCAGTCCTCAGACTTTTGCTCACTCCTTACGTGTTCACAGAGGATCAAAGGAATCCTTAGAACTTGAAGTAATGCCATAGAAGAAAAACCATTAAAGTAGATAATATGATGGTCAATTCTTAGTTAATGTACAAATAGAAAAAACACAGAGACCACTCCCAGGTAATATGTAAGTCTATCTAGAAAGAAATACACTTTCTTCGCTGGGCACAGTGGCTCCCATCTGCAAACCCAGCACTTTGCCAGGATGAGGTGGGAAGATTGCTTCAGGCCAGGAGTTAGAGGCCAGCCTGGCAACATAGTAAGGCCCTGTGTCTACTATAAAACTTGTAAAAACAAACAAAAATACAATAACAAAAAAGAAATGCACTTTCTTAAGGCGTCATTTGGTAAGAAATGTTATGTGTCTGAATTTGCCCATTCAGGCATCACAATTTTGAATATAATAAAAAAGGTAGCTTCCCCTAGTTAGAATATATGAAACAGTATTATATAACTCATGATTTTAAGATAATAGAAAGATTAGCTGAAAGTTTTTAATCCCACACTCTGGCATGCGAACTATTATGTATATATATATGTGTGTGTGTGTGTGTGTGTGTGTGTGTGTGTGTGTATAAAATTATACAATTAGGACTGAAAGTCTGCTACAAACTATAATGGATATATGCACTTGGGACATAAGCCTCTAGTTCCTCTTTATTTATGAATCAAGAGAAACAGCTAATTCAGGGATTGTTTTTAATCTGACTACAGATTCCCACCATGGGGCAAAAAGATGGGTGATGTCACACATCACCAGCTGCAGTAGCTCAGCTCACATTTCTGTTTAAGCATTACACACTTAATATCCTGTATGCTGATCATTTAAACCTGCTGACACCTATAATCCCAGCACTTTGGGAGGCCAAGATGGGCGGATCATGAGGTCAGAAAATTGAGACCATCCTGGCAAACATGGTGAAACCAAAACCCTGTCTCTACTAAAAATACAAAAATTAGCTGAGTGTGGTAGTGTGTGCCTGTAATCCCAGCCACTTGGGAGGCTGAGGCAGGAGAATCATTTGAACCCGGAAGGCGGAGGTTGCAGTAAGCTGAGATCACACCACTGCCCTCCAGCCTGCGCGACAGACTGAGACTCCATCTCAAAGAAAAAAAAATGCAGATTTCTTGGTACTAACCTAGGTTTATTACATCAGAGTCTCTATGGGGAAAGAGCCTGAGGCTCCATTTTAAAACAGATGTCCCTGAGAGTTACTGATCACTGGTTGGGTTTCAGAGTTACTGATAGAGGCCACATTTGTATTTACCCGAGACTCCCTTGATATTTCTTACCTAGTATCCTTTTCACTCAAATGGTGACCATGAGGCAATATTTTGAGCAAATAGTCATCCTTAAAGTTATCCTGAATAACTTCATAGGTGACCACTGTCTATGTTTAGGACTGGGCTTGGGTTTAACATGTCTCCAAATGCTAGAATCACTATTTCCACCATACTGCTGTTAGTCTCTGGTGATTCTCTAGCTTGGACTTCAAATTCTCTTGAAGTATAGAAAAGAATTACAGATGCTACCTCTCATATGTACATAGAGCTGACACTTTAGTTTTTGAATTCCATCCTCCCCCCTCACTGTTGCATGTGATCTGATGCTCTTGCTTGAACTTCTTGTGGTGTGCAGTTCTGCGCCAAATAGCAATGAATTGGTACATAGTAATGCATACACATGGAAAGTGGAATCAGGCTGAGTTTTTTTCGTTTGTTTGTTTGTTTGTTTGCTTTTGAGACAGAGTTTTCCTCTAGTTGCCCAGGCTGGAGTACAATGATGTTCGCGATCTCGGCTCATGGCAACTTCTGCCTCCCAGGTTCAAGCAATTTTCCTGCCTCAGCCTCCCAAGTAGCTAGGATTACAGGCGCACACCACCACACCTGGATAATTTTGTATTTTTAGTAAAGACAGAGTTTCTCCATGTTGGTCAGGCTGGTCCCAGACTCCCGACCTCAGGTGATCCACCTGCCTAGGCCTCCCAAAGTGCTGGGATTACAGGCGTGAGCCACTGTGCTTGGCCAACTGACATTTATTTTAACAACATTAATTGTGGAATTAAATAATGAAAGTAGCCTGTATTCTTTAGACATTTTGGGAAATATAGAAATGATCAGACCCATTTATAATTTCAACACAAGCAGTGGAACAGCTAATACCTTCATTTATGTTTTTTGTCTTACCCTGTACACGTTTTAGTACCTGAATTTTTCACGCTGAGTCACAAAAAGTTTTCCATATTATTTAACATTCTTCTATAGTATCATTTTCTGTAATTCACTTTTTAAAGGCCATATAATATTCTATTATGGGAATTTATTTAAACAGTCTCCTCTCATTTCACATTTAGGTTTTTTCCAACCTTTTTCTATTAAAGAGAGTACTAACATTAACATCCTTCTCCATAAACCTTTTGTGAATATATATTATATAATACATTGTATACATTGTTTATAATATAAATTTATTTTATATTTTAAAATAGTTATTTTATAATATTGTTTACACATTATAAATGTATATTTATAATATAATATTTATTTATTTCTACGATAAATCACTTGAAGCAGAATATCTGGAGGAAATAAAGGTGTTGGGCTCAGCACAGTAACTCATGCCTGTAATCCTAGCACTTTGGAAGGCTGATGTGGGAGGATTGCTTGGCCCAGGCTGCAGTGAGCCCTGATTGTGCTACTGCTACTGCACTACAGCCTGGATGATAGAGTGAGAACCTACCTAAAAAAAAAAGAATGGTTTTGGCATTTTAAACTTAAAATATGTATATGTGTGTGTGTGTGTGTGTGTGTGTGTGTGTGTGTATGTATGTATAGCCAAGTAACTCTCCAGAAAGATTGTACCGATTTACCTCTGATGCACAGAATTACATATTTAATTTTTATTTTTCTTCTCCATTACTAATATTATGATTAAAATGTTAGTAATTACTTTAATTTTAATATCTTGAATTAGTAGTACAAGCAAGATATTTAAAAATATTTAATGACCATTTTACTATCTTTTGTGAATTGCCTATCCATGTCCTTTGCTCAATTTTCTTTTTTTTCTTTTTTGTTTGTTCTTTTCTTCTCTTTTTTTTTGAGACAGGGTCTCGCTCTATCACCCAGGCTGGAGTACGTGGCGTGATCTTGGCTCACTGTAACTTCTGCTTCCTGGGCTCAGGTGATTCTCCCACCTCAGCCTCCCAAATAGCTGGGACCACAGGCATGCACCACCATACCTAACTAATTTTTTTGTATTTTTTGTAGAGACAGGGTTTCACCATGTTGCCCAAGCTGGTCTCAGACTCCTGGACCAAAGCGATCCACCCTCCCTGACCTCCCAAAGTTCTGGGATTATAAGCATGAGCCCCCGTGCCTGGCCCTTTCCTCAATTCTCCATTAGCAAAGTCATCTTTTATATGAATTACTCATTATGTAATATGTAGGATAGCAATCAGAAACATGGTATTTTCCTCTATTTATACAAATATTTTAATTTGTAAGTGATTACACTGGGAGTCACATTCTTATGCAAATAATCTTAACTGGTACCGATATTCACCATCAGACCCTTTCTTTTCTTCTCCCAACCAAGATGTGATCAACAGGCGATACAACTTTTTGTTTGTTTTTTGATTCAATTATATTTATTTCTGCCCCAAACTTTTTATTTTGAACAGTTTATATGCCACAGAGAAATTGCAAGAATCTTAATAAATACTTCTCTGTCCTTCTCCTAGTTTCACCCATTGTTTGTCAAAAGGAGATACTTAAGTGCAGTATTGCAACAGCTTATGTAGACATGCAACCTTGAGGTCATAGACCTATGAGGGATTGAGACAAAGGTGAATTTAGCAAATATTTTCCAGAGTACTCTGCTGTAATAACCACGTACCCATCTCCAGCAATGACCTGGTGAACAGGGAGACTACTGCTTAGTAACAGAGCAATTCTCAGCTCAAACCTGGCAGGTTCTAAGTTATCTTGCCTCTGCGGTTTTGAATGGTTGCTCTTACTATATGAAAATGGAAGACATCATGTCCTGTTCATGTTTAAGAATTAATTGAGATTTCCCCAGGCGCAAATTCTTCACGATACTGCTTTCCTCAGTGATATTTAATGTCCTCCCAGCCCTCATCCCCAATTAATTAAGCATTTTCCTCTATAAGTGAGATTTATGAAGTACTTGGAATTCCATTAAAAAGAGGTAATCTGTGAATTAGGTGAATGCATAAACAAATACATCAACTATAAGATATCTCAGAAATGGTTTCTGTGTAAATTTTGTTATCCACAAGCAACTTGTGTTATTTTCATGGCTACTGAAATTTAAATGTAGCTGCTTCCCAAGCTGTTTCAGCAAGTAATAAACATTGTATTACTTTATTTGAATATAACAAAGCTTTAATTTATGATTGTATGTGCTTACATTGACACCTTGGCATTTCCTTTCAGGCTTTTCAGGACATGAAAAAGATTAGTGAACTTGGCTGGATGGGTCTTTCTGTTCTGATTCACCAGCTGCACCCCTAGCATCAGCTAACTAACTTGGAAATATATTTTGTTTTGGTGGGGAACCTATGATAAAATATAATTAGATCAGTGATACCACTGGGCCAATAATGAAAAGCAAATGCTATATACAATAGTGTCATGTTTATTTATGAAGTGTAGTATCATTACCTCAGAATGAATAATGAATGAGGCATGGAACTTAGGTGGTTAAAACCTGTAAGAACAATACTGTGGGCTTCATCACCAGGTGTCCTCCTTATCATCACATTATTTCACCTCCTTAAACTACTATTTACTCACCTGAAAAATCAGTTCATAAAATGTTCTCACCTTCATTAAAAAAGCAATAGTAATAATTGATTATCCATTAAAAGTATCCACATATTTGGGGGGCAACCTGAAACTCTTTATTCTAAAGAGTTTCCAGGAACTGAAAGTAAATACATAAACATAAGACTTGGATTAAAATGTCAATAATATCTTTTAATAAGAACCCAAATCTTAACTTCATTATATTATGCATTCTGTAGAAGGTTGAAACAGATGATAAGTTCCTTTTTTGTTTGTTTTGCTTTGTTTGAGATACAATTTCACGCTGTTGCCCAGGCTTGAGGGCAGTGGCACAATCACGGCCCACTGCAACCTCAAGCTTGATCTCCTTGGGTCTAGTGATCCTCCCACTTCAGCTTCCCGAGTAGCTGGGATCATAAGTATGCGACACCACATGCAGCTTATTTATTTATTTGTTTTGTAGAGGTAGGGTCTCACTATGTTGCCCAGGCTGGTCCTGCACTCCTGGACTCAAGTTATCCTTCTTCCACAGCCTTCCAAAGTGCTGGGATTAGAGGCATGAGCCACTGCAGCTGGTCCTAAAAGTTTCTTTTTAACATTTAGATTTCTTAGCTCACAAAAATATATTGGGTCATTATTATGTGTCAGGCCTTGTGTTAAGTACCAGGTATTTTTTAGGTGTAAGTTCCTATACCTAAGAAAAGAAGAATTACGATATTTTTCTCATATACTATGGTATACTAAAGGAGAACATCAAAGACAGCTTCAGGCTAAAGGATGGAGATAGATTTACCTGGAGGCAAAATTAAAATCTAGCCAGATGTTTTTTCTATTCCTGACTCAGGATTAAAAACCCCAATTCAGCGTTTTTCTCTCTAGCAGAAATATTTAAAACCATGTCCTTTCCTGGCAAAATTTTCACATTCATATCTGTTTTGTTCATTAATCCATTCATTCAACTAAGGGCTATTTTGAAATAGATAACCTAAATAGAACTTGCATGTAAACGGAGGGAGGCCATGTTATGTAAGTAAGGGAGTAAAAGTTAAGGAAAGAGGAAACAATAATATTTTTAAGTAAATGTAAAATAATTCAGTTTTAAAATGTATCTATTATTTATAAACACTATTCTAAATAAGATGAAGAATAAATCTTGAAAATAAAGGGATATATAAAACTCAAGAAAAGGGAAACAACGGTAAAATAAAATCATATTTAAAAATTCATCTGTTGTTTTGGGAAAGTCTTCCAAACAAAGTGACAAAAGTTATGTTGAAAACGAAATGACATGTCAAGATATGCAGGCAAATTCAAAGAAAAGAAAATCAAAAGTGATCACAATATTGATATTTGACAAGATGGAATTTAATTCCAAAAGGAGAAACAGAAAAAAAGGGAAACATTATGTAATGATAGAAAGTACAGTTTGTGAAGAAGATATAACAATCATAAACTTTCATGAACTGTATAAAGAAGGAGCCAACTGTACAAAGCAGAACTCCTAAAATGCAAAGACCACACATGTGCACAAAACCACAGTGAGGTCTTTTTATACACACACACACACACACACACACACACACACACACACGATGAAAAACTCATAACTATAATCCCAGTGCTTTGGGAGGCCAAGGCAAGAGGCCAGGAGTTTGAGCCACCAGTGAGCTATGATTGCACTACTACACTCTTCCAGCCTACGTAACAGAATGAGACTCTGTCTCTTAAAAAAAGATACATAAAAAGGAAAAGATATGGGATATTTAAACAATACCATCAACACGCTTGGTAATATGGAATATTATAACAAATGGATGTGATAATATACATTCTTTTCACCAACGAAACATTTGCAAAAGTAATGCAAACTTGTCCACAAAGAAAACCTTAAAATTCTATACTTTGGGAGACTGAGACAGGAGGATAAGCAGGCCAGGAGTTTAAGACCAGCCTGGACAACATAACAAGACTCTGTCTCCACAAAAAGAGAAAAAATTAACTGGACATGGTGGTGTGTGACTGTAGTCCCAGCTCCTCAGGAGGCTGAGATGGGAGAATTGCTTGAGCCCAGGACGTAGAGGCTGCAATGAGCCATGATTGTACCACTGTAATAAAATTAATTAATTAATTAAGAAAATCTAAAATGCTTAGAATGAAACAGTTGGTTAAATTAACAATATCTATTAAATACTTGAAAACTAATGATTGAAAGATGACTCACTCTAACCCCCTAAAAAATAACAAATTGGGTTTTAAAATGAGAAAATTGGAAATTAAGAAAAACTTCTCTAAGTAGTCCCAGAACAACAACAAAATAAAGTAAAAATTAAAAGTACAATTTTACAGACTAAAAAAAAAGAAAAAAGGAAAAAAAGTGGGGAATAGGATGGAGACTGCTGCATCCAATCTCTGTAATTGAAATGTGAGCAAGAAGGTATAAGCACAGGAGAGAGTTTATATATTGATCCCAAGAAAATCTTATAGAAAAAAATTGACATTTTAGTTCTATGGGCAAAGAATGCTTTCTTTAATAAAGGATCCCGGTATAATTGGCTATCCATCCACAAGAAAACAAAAGTAGACTTTCTTCATGACATATTAAAATAAATTATAGGTTAAATATATATGTGCAAAAGAAAAAACAGAAAAAATAGAACATTTTAAAATTAAGGAAGTATTTGAAAGACTATATAATCTTAGGATGGGGAGACATTTTATGTAGAACAGGATACACTATATAAATGAGCTCTGTCCCAAAGGAATTCATAACCTAGTACCACAAATAATATAAATACATTAGAGTTAGGGATGGAATATGCTATTTTTGAGGCAAGAACAAGCTATGAGGGCCTAGAGGACAATTCAATTCATTCTGTGGTACACTGGGGAAGGGTTCACAGAAGCAGCATTATTTGAGCTGTTTGTAAAGGGGTGAATGGGTGTCTTCCAGGTAGTTTATGAAAAGGCAGAAAATCATTTAAGGACCTAGCATTTCAGTGCCAGTGAGAAATTCAGTGTAATTAATGTGTAGAATGATGGATTGCAGAGGTTGAAAATGGACCAATTTGTGAAAGAGTTTATATTCTAAGCCAAGAAGTTTTAACTTAATCTTAATGTCTGCCTCCTGCTTAAGGCCACTGATAGTAGTTGAAGCTATGGTGATTGTCAGATCAATCAAGGAGAAAGGGTACTCACTGTAGAGCGAGAACACGTTTTACCAAGAGTGGTAATTGCAGACTTCCGTATCTATTCTCCCTCTTTTCCTTATTAGCAGAATCCTGATTTCAGTTAGGATAGACCTGTACTCAAGCTAAAAGTCAACTTGCCTCAGCTTCTCCTGCAACTAAGCTTATCTATGCGACTAAGTTGTTGCTGATATAAGCAGAAGTGCTGTTTAGAACACTCAAGAAAGTTCCTTAAAAGGAGAAGGTACTCCTATGCCCTTCTGTGTTTTCTCCATATTCCAGATTGCCACAGGACATATTTGGATTGTGAGGTGAACCAGAGGATGTAAGTCTTTTATTAAAATGATGGCTTCCTGAAGACTATGCAGACATACTCCTATATAGGCTTTTCTGTGAGCAAGAAATGAATTTCTGTCTTGTTGAAATCAGATGTGCCAAACCTAATCTCAAATGATAAAGATGAGTACCAATGTACATGTAGTGAGAAACCCCTACATTTAAGAAGTGGTCTGAGAAGAAATTACCAGTTAAAAACACTGAAAAGAGTGAGACAGGAAGAAATGGTATAGAAACCAAGACAAAAAGACAGATCCGAGAGGCAGGATAAGGGCAAAATAAGTAGCAGATATTTAAAAGAGATCAAGTAGAAAGAGGCTTGAATGCAGCCCATTTAATTTAGAACTGCAAAGTTGTGTTGACTTAAGGAGATCAATTTCAAGCGTGAGGTAATCGCATGAAAACCGAGTTGAAATGGGCTTCTGAATGAATGAGAGTCAGAGCTAAATTAATATTTAATTTCAGAAAAAATGAAATAGAAAATAAAGATAAGGTGAAATGGAAAATAGATGTGTCATGTCTTGTCTCACAACCAAATTGCATCTCCAGTTCTCATGAGCCTGCTAATATTGACTACCATTTATTAAATTAAAAGAGGTTTATCTAATCCTTTGATAAACTCAAAATCTTCTAAATAATTAGAAATAAATGGTCCTTCCCATTCATAATCACTTTCATTGCAGGACCCAATTCTGTTCCTAAATAGTGTGCTATTCGGGAAAACAAAATATTTTCTAGTCTTAACTCAAATTCTGTCAAGGCATACGTGTGAGTGAAAGTGGAGTGGGGATAGAGACAGCATGAAGTTCTGATATCTGAAAGAAATGAAGCTTCATGTAATTCTGAAGAAGTTCTTTTCCAAGTATCCAACTATTTGAAGGTATAGCATTTAGTTTGTATCAGACATTTACAATTCCCCATAGGGAAATTCAAGAACTCTGGGGTTCATATGTGATGCATTTGCAAGGTTATTTCCCTTTTTATCTCCAGGCTCTGGCTCTTTTTTCCTCCTCCCTCCCTTCTCCTCTCCTTCCCTCTTTCTCTCCTTCCTTCCTTCCTTGAGAAATAATGCAGTCGTATCAGAACAGAAGCTATGTAAGAAAGGGTGGTATACTGGACTGCTTGGGATATTTTAATACATATTCAAGAGAAAATGGCAAATATATCTTAATAGAGAAGAATGCAAATTAAAAATCAGAGGGCAAGGCCACCAGGATTAAAGACGCAACTTGGACCAAATATTGACCAATGTAAATGTGTTGAATTTTGAATATAGCATAGATCATACTTAGTGAGATGCTTTCTACTAAAGATTTACATTTAGTAATAGTGAACATGTCACAGAATATAGTTTATGATTGTTAGAAAAATGAAGTTAAATCAATACTTGAGAGATTATTTATTAATGTGTGAATTGTCTGCTTTTTGAATAATCATAAATAGTTTTAAAATTTTAGATGTGTTTTTGAAAGAAATTGGTTACACCCTGGGAAAAAAAATAAGTATGCCTTACAATATCTAGTGGAAGGGCTTAAAGGACAGATTTTCATTTCTATTTAGGAAAGAATGTTTCTCCTGTCTTCCTGGATTTGCTCCATATCAAAAGACACGAATACATATTGTAATTATAAACTGCATTGTAATTATAAGTTGTAAATTCTACTACAAAGGTCAGCTATGGTTAGATTCAGTGAGTTTTACCTTAAAATATTGGCTTAAAACCTTCATATCAAATGGATAAAATAAGTTTTTTAGTTTGCAATGGCCTTATGACTTTGGGTGGTATGGGAAGAGAAGTTCTCAAACCAACACACCTCAAGGTTAGAGAGGGAAGCTTCTGTCTTACACTTTCCTGATGTACTGAATGGCCCTTGGTATATCCTTATAAAAATTTTCAAACCCACAGAGCTATTTAAAGATAGAAAAACTTATACAACTTTATTTTTCAAAGACTAATATGTCTCAGGTACATTTAGCTACAGTACAAAGGATAAGAAAATAGCACCTTGGAATTTTTTAGATTGTAGAGAATCTCAACGCTTTACCTTTCTTATTTCCTCTCCACTTTTCTAGCAAAGAAACCAGAGTGCTCCCACTCCCACTCCTTTAGTCTATTGGGTCACAAGGGGCCTAATTTTCATGCGAACAGCCCTGAGGGAATAATCTGCCCCTCTAAACGAAACCCAGACCACTCCGTTCTCAATCTCATAAGGACTGTTATTCCTCGGGTCATAGGAGCCTCCAGGGTAGTAGATGCCATTGAGATTGGCTGCTTGGCAGTTGTTATACCACCAGCCTCCCCCATAGACTTCTGCACAGTTCTCTTCCCACTGGTCTGCGTCCCTGTCAAAGGTGCTGAACTGCATGCTATTGTGAGAGGTGTACTCTGTCCCTTCCTCTACCGAACCTTCAATCAGAGCATCGCCTGCAGTGCCTTCATAGGAGGAGACCTGGAGGGCATAGCCTTCGGCCTCAGAGCCTACCCGGAAGTAATACTCTGCATAAGCTTCGTTCCCAGCCCAGTCCTCTAATTCAACCCTAAGAACAGAGCCCCTCTGGGTTAGTAAGTGGAGGTAGTCATTGCCTAGCCAGAATTCTCCTTTCCCCTCGTCATTCAGGCTGCCGAAACCTTTCTTGTAGTCTTGCCAGGTCCGGTTAAAATTCAGTGATCCATCCATTCTTTGCTGGATCAAAAGCCATCCTCCCAAACTGGTCTCTTGATCACAATAAACAGAAAAAATCTTACTGGATCCAGGTAGCTTGATATTGAAAATGCCACTTTGGGTACCTGAAGGATGTGTTTGGAGGACATCATCACAGTCTAAAAAAAAAATTAAGCTGGTTGGAAGAAGTTATTCTCATTTAACTTTACAAAGATAGGCACGACTCAGATTAAAGAAGGCAAATATTGTTTCCTTCCCTTCCGTTCTTTCTTCCTCCTTTTCTTCCCTCCATAGGGGAAGGATGCACTTACAGTGGGATAGAACTTATGCAAACAAGGGCTTATTTATACCTACAAATTGCAAAGGGGATTTTCCTCAAATGGATTTGGAATTTTACTTGCACATACTAATAGCAAGTAACCAGTACAGGTAGCTAAGCATCAATTAATACTAACAGAACTTGTTTTTAGCCTGACCTAAATGTCAACTGAGACACATACTAAAAATGTGATTAATCAATTGGGTGACAATTCTAATAGCACACACTTTGATTACTGAAAGAATTTGATTAAATAAGCTCAAATAGAGTTTCAGAGGAAGTAATTCATCCATTTAACATGTATTTATTGAGTCATGAGTCTGTACTGTTAGGCATTTGGGAATACAGAGATGAGACAGACAAAGGCCCTGCCCCCATGGAACTTACAGTCTAGCGCAAAAACAAACCAAAAAAGTGTAGTTTCAATGAATTGTAACAGAGAGTTAAGAAGGAAATGCAAAGGGCCATGGGAGCACTGTGCAGAAATATTTAACTTAGTCTAGGGGGACAGGAAAGGCTTCCCCAAAGGAGAAGTGTGGATACCTCTGGAAGAGCGAGATTTAGCATGGCCTCTCTTGGTGGAATGTGTTCCTTCATGATCGGCTTCACTTCCGGCCTCATCTGCCATTTTATAACTCTTGCTTTCAAATGTGGAGCCTTCTCTGTTGTAAGCTGTGCTACTAACAAATTGTTTGCTGTGACTTGAAGTTTTACCACTGGAAGGGAATTCAGCTACCCCAGAGTGATGAGAACTGGTTTCCTTTGTATTTGTGAAGGTGCCAGATTCTGAACCCATTGACTCAGCCTCACTGGCAAACTCTCTGAACATAGGTGAGAAGAAACCTGGAAATGTTTTTCCAGTTGAGGCAGTGTCAAAGAAGGCAGCTTCATCAGGGTGCCTATGGCGGAACTCATCCAGAGTACCTGTGCCTAAATCTATTGCCTCGGAACAGTCAGAACCATCTTCGGAGGTCACCACTTCTTTGGTAACTTCTTTGTGACCACCAGGACCAATAACAGTCTTAGTAACGGTTTTAGAGCATGAACGACGTGTGGTGGTTGTGCTACCAGAGGTGACCTTCTCTTTACCAACCACGAGCTCTTTGTCTCCTTTAGAAGTGACCAGTTTATCTGTGTGGTACTCTCTCTTTGTCCCTGGACTTACGTTTCCTGGCACCTCTTCAAACGTGCCCCAGTCTGGGTTGGTAGGCCTGGTGTTCCCAGAGCCTGGGCTATCTGGCCTAAAACTTCCAGATCCAGAGTGCCAATGTCCACTACTACTAGATACAGAGCTCTCAGAACTCCAGTGCCCAGCACTTCCATGTCCAGAGCTGCCAGGATTCCAGGTTCCGGTACTACCAGGTCTAGGGCTCCCAGTGTTTTGGTTTCCAGTACTTCCAGGTCCAGAGCTCGCAGGGTTCCAGGTTCCAGTACTTCCAGTTCCAGAGCTC
>NC_045436.1:35213302-35214642 GCF_002776525.5 Piliocolobus tephrosceles | reverse complement strand
CTCCCAGGTTTCCAGGTTCCAGTACTTCCAGGTCCAGAGCTCCCAGGGTTCCAGGTTCCAGTACTTCCAGGTCCAGAGCTCCCAGGGTTCCAGCTTCCAGCACTGCTAGGGTTCCTGGGGCTTTCTGTCTCTGATCCTGTTCCATAAGAGGTGGAGTCTACTCGGGTAACCTCATTTCCACCAGGTCTCTGTAACTCCATTCTCATCTGCTGCATGTCTGTTAATGCCTTCCACTCTGGGGGTACCTTCTGGCTCTTGAAATTTGGGGGAAACAAGTCTGGAACTGGGTTCATTTTTATCAGTGGTAAGTGTTGCCTATCTCTAGAGGGAAGTAAGTCTTTGGCAATGACCTGTTCAAGTTGCTTCTGCTGATCTTCATAGTCCTTCAGATCTACTTCACGAGCTAAAGCCCTACTGCATGACCCTCGACAAGATCGGATCTTAATGTCAATGTCCACCTAGAGAGAGGGGAGAAAAATAAAGAGAAAATGTAGATACAAATACATAAACTATGTCTATTGAGTTTCTGGTAGTTAATTTTCCTTCTGGAAACTGGTTTCATTTTTTTTTTTTTTAACTTGGAGACCTACCACTTAATATTCTCTGTTTTCTGCTTATCGAGCACCCTCAGTGGAAGAGATGTTGGGTATTGCACAGCTAGCCAGGATAAGCAATGAATGCTCTTTGATCATCTTAGTCTCAGAATGGATCAAGAGTAAGGTGCTATTCCCTCTCAAAGGAAAAGCTAATTAAATGATCCTTGGTGAAACTCAGGCTGAAGACTCAGAGGCATGGTGATGTAATGGGCTTTGGAATTAGGCAGGGACTGAACACTTGATTTTGAAATTTACTGTCTATGTACCATTGGAAAATTTACTTAATATCTCTGAATTTTTTTTCTTCAACTGTGGAGTGAGGAAAATAATACCTACTTTTAGGTAGATGATGGATATAACACCTTTCTCTGCATATAGTAGACACTCAATGCATAACTATCACCTTCCTTTTCCCTGCTACTCATAAACAAGGAAGTCTGGGACTACAGCCAAATACTTACCTCCAGTCTTTTCATATCAACCAACTGAGCCCTAACATTTTGCTGCAGAAGTTGGATATGCTGTACTTTTTCTATGACTTTGCGCTTCAGGACTTCAATTCTGCTTCTCAGATCTTCAGACACTCGGTTATAGGTATTATCACGGTCTGAAATAGAAAATACGATTATTGAAGTAGCTGCTGAGTGATTTGTCTGTAATTGCCAGCAAAAGAAAGGAAGGAAGGAAAGAGAGAGATGAAAGAAAGAAAGAAAGAAAGAAAGAAAGAAAGAAAGAAAGAAAGAA
>NC_045436.1:35176228-35213292 GCF_002776525.5 Piliocolobus tephrosceles | reverse complement strand
AGAAAGAAAGAAAGAAAGAAAGAAAGAAAGAAAGAAAGAAAGAAAGAGAGAGAGAGAAAGAGAGAAAGGGAGGAAGGGAGGAAGGGAGGAAGGGAGGAAAGGAAGGAAGAAAGAAAGAAAGAAGCTAGCTTGCAAATATTCCCAATTTTATTTTGGTTACAGTTTAATCTGTGAGTTCAAAACCTATGGGGCATTTGACTTTTGGATAATGTTATGCCCTGCAGCCATCCATGAATCTCAGTTAAAATGTCCTATTAGCAATTAGTAATCTCAAATAAATACAGAAGAAATTTCTTTGGAATTTTAAAGGTGTAATTTGGAGTTAAAATAATTGGTTTGATTGCATTCCAAATATTTTATAATATCCTTAATCAATGGACTTGAACATATTGGATTTTCTTACTGATGAATTTTTCTTTTTATCTATAGATTTGAAATTGTTCCTAAGCTGTTTTGGGTCAACAGGATCACTCACTTGCCAGCTAGTGTTGCATCACTGATTTTAAATGTCAAGTGTTTGTGAAGGTGTAAAAAGGCAAAGCAAAACTTCAGAAACTGAGGCCTCCCTCGACTCACTGTCCGTGTCCAGAGTGAATGCGATGCTTCCTAACCCTAATGAGCAGACTCTGAGAATGATGTAGCTTGACTCTATATTTTAAATTTAAAAATCTACCTAATCAGCTCAGTGGAGTCTGAGGGTTGAACTCCCAGCTTTGTGTCTTTGAATAAGTTCCTTGACCTCTCAGTTTTCACCTCCGCAAGGCAGAAACAAAAATCTCCAACTCAAAGAGTCTGACCCATCCTATTTTCAGTATATACTGTTGAAAAGAACACACTTAAATTCTTGTTTTTAATCCAAAATTCTGACTTATTTTGTGGCCTTAAACAATCTCAGCTAACATCTTCTACTTTGAAAAAATAACAAAAACAAAAGCTCCCCCTTAAAATTTTCAGGGATGTTATGAAGGCATGTATTTCTACACTAAGTACTTTGGGATGAAATTGACATAGATATAAGCAGATATCATATTTATTTAGGATTTTTGTTGTTTCTGTTATAAAATCAAAGCAGTAAACATGTAATACTTACTATTGGATGAGGCAAGATCGCCTCTCAAAATTTCCATTATATTAATGGTCAATGAGTTAGAATCCTTATTGTTCTTCTGATATTCAAATAGTGAATTTTTGAGCTTATTTATTCTGTTTGTAAAATCTTGATTGACTTCATCAATCAACCCTTTCATCCTGCAGCCAGAAGGGCATTTGTAGTTCTGAAAGTGAAGAGAGAAAATTACAGTAAGGATCTATCTCTTGGATTCAGAATAATTTTGCATGTTTCTGTGCAGTCCCCATTTCTTCCTACCCTGTCTCTTCCAGATAAGTTGGCTTAAAAGTAGGTAAGAGGACTAGTTAGAGGTTGCAGAGAAATTCTGGAATGACGTTCCACTTAGCCATAAATTAGATGCAAGGAAATTGAGGCCATTATACTCAGGTGCCTAATTTTGCCTGACCATGCAACTGAAATCCAGTCTGTTCACCCACTAATGATCCAGAGTTGGGGAGGTAATTAAACAGTGCTCTTGCTAGTAGGTTCCTTTTCTTTATTTGGTGTGTAGGGAGCTATTCAATTATTTTCTATTTTAAAAAGTTTCTGGGACCAATCGGGTCAGCCTGTGAGCCCCTCTAGCAACAGAGGGAAGGAATTTCCTGCTTCCCCAGCTAACTGCTTACCCAGTCTTCATCAGAGCAGAAGGGCCAGTCTGAATCTTTGCAGGCAGAATGATGCTTTTCCACAACCCTTGGGCCACGCACGCCTCCTCCTTCAGTTAGAAAGTCACCTTCACCAGTATCTGCAGTCTTTAAAGATTCATTCACATACACAAAAGAGAGCAACAGCAATGTTAGCCAGAAGAGGAGACACTGGCATGCCTATAAGTCCCCAGGAAGAGATGGCACTCTCACAAAGATTAAGGACACCAGCCACAGGGCTTCTGCAAGCCTCAGGTTTCTTGTCTTCAAATGGAAATCCCAAGACCCATTTTATGGAGTTGTTATGAGAATTAAAGGAGATAAAGTGTACAAATTTCTTAACTGTGTATGACACTAAATAAGCATTTGATAAATATGAGGAGTTTTAAAGAATCCAACCTAAAAGGAAAATTATTTGAATCTATAAAATCAGTTAAATTTTACCTTTTCATTTTTACTAATGACTGCCGACAGAAAGAAAGTTGAAAGCTATAGAGCTCTTTCTCCTGTAATTGCTGCTTCAGTAGAAAAAACCTACACTATCTTAACCTAATGTTCCTCTCTCCTTCAAGTTTCTATGTAACCTTTAGAGATGGATTCATAATCTAAAAGAATACCATTACTTCCTAAAAGCGTATTGCCTTACTAACTAATCTCTTCTGATACTGCAAAGATGTTTCCAAAGATAATTAATTTACTTTTTCTTTTGTCTTGACAAACACAAAAATAACCTTTCAGCAAAACTGTACAAAAACTGAAAGTTCTGTTTATTATGGACAAGTAGCAAAAAATTAATAATTAAAGAAAACAAATCTTACCATAGAATGTTTTATTCCATTAACTAGCATTATAATGCACCAAGGCTTTATAGCTACAAGGGTGGCAAAGAATTCTTGCCCTTTTTAAAACAAAACAAAACAAAATGTAGTAAGACTGAATGACTGATGCTAAAGTTTCCCTTGTGAGTTTGTACACTCTCATCCATCTAAGATCTTCCTCTTGGGGTCATATTACCTTGTATTCTTGAGTTTGTCAATCCCATCCAGGAGCTTTCCTCCCAGGCCTGGAGTTCATAAAGCTAAGAGTATGTCATGACATAGAACAGGTAGACTCTGACCTCCAAGCTCTTTGTGGAATAAACACCAGAGAGAAAGCAAGAAGAGAAAATGAAAAGGACCATACCCATCCTGTGCCCACCACACTTAGGACCAGGCAGACGATCCTCATGGAAAACATCTTTTCTAAGGGTGGGGCTGGCTCATGAGGAGCACTCCAGCTGAAAGAAAGGATTGCCTCCACTCCTAGTTCCCATCCCATTTAAATCTGCAGGAGGTTTGGTTAATCATTGGCTTTGTCCTGTGTAGACAGTCAACCCTCCCTCTACATCCTTTGTTCCTCCTATGCTGTTGGTGTCCCAGAAATTCTTGCTCAATTCCCCTCAGCTTGTTTGCTTCCGATAAGCTGTTGCAAAGGTAGCATTTGATTCTCCAGCCAACGATTTGGAGAAGATCTGACATTCCAGGAACATTCCAGGCTTTGAGAATGAAAAGAGGAGCATAGGAGGGTATATCCATATTTCTATACGTGAAAGAATACAGAAGTTGCTTAGTTAAGCTAGCTGTAGCCCCCAGTATTGGTGATTTAGCAAACAATATTTCACTTTATGAAGAAATTAGAGTTGGGTGATCTGGTTTGTAAAAAATAACTTTGATGATAGGCTGGCCCTGAAGACTTTCTATAACTTTATTTAGAACAGATTACTTTTCTCTATCTAAAATATTAAGATGACAGCAGCCCCAGGAGCCAAACATCTTAGGTTCATAATCCAAGCTGCACCACTTCCCTGCTCTATGTTCTTGGACAAGTTACTTTATCTCTTTATACCTCAGTTTCCTCATTTATAAAATAAGGATGCTGATAAGCTACCCCATGCTTTTATGAAGAATAAATGAGTTAATTCTTGTAAACCCCTCAGAACAGTGACTGTCACATAGGAAGTACTCATTGAATTATGGGAGATCATAAAGTGCCATGAAAAATACCATTTCTTTCCTGTTTCTGTGCCAGCAATCTCACTTCTGAGTGTATTTCCAAAAGAAATGAAATTAGGACCTTGAAGAGATACCTACATTCCCATGTTCATTGCAGCTTTATTGACAATAGCCGAGATATGGAAACAACCTAAGTGTCCACTGATGGACGAGGAGATGAAGAAAATGTGGCATATATATACACAATGGAGTATTACTCAGCCCTGAAAAACAAGGAAATTCTGTCATTTACAGTAACACAGATGAACCTAGAGGGCATTATCCTAAGTGAAATGAGCAGATATAGAAAGACAAATACTACTTAGCCAGTTGTGGTGGTGGGCACCTGTAATCCCAGCTACTCAGGAGGCTGAGGCAGGGAGAATCACTTGAACCCGGGAGGTGGAGGAGGTTGCAGTGAGCTGAGATTTCACCATTGCACTCCAACCTGGGCCACAGAGCGAGACTCCCTCTTAAAAAAAAAAAAAGAAAGAAAGAAAGGAAAAGAAAGACAAATACTATATGATCTTTCTTACATGTGAAATCTAAAATAGTCAAACTCACAGAAGAAAGAGTAGAATGGTGGTGGCCCGGGCCTGAAGCATAGGAGAAATGGGGGAGATGTTGGCCAAAGTTATGCAATATGAGTAAGTTCTGGAGTCTAATGTGCATCATGGTGACTATAGTTGCTAATACTGTGCTGCATATTTGAAATTTGCTAAAAAGGTAGATCTTAAGTCTTGTCACCACACAAAAAAGGTAACGATATGAGGTGTTTTATGTGCTAATTAGATTAATTGTGGTAATCATTCGACAATGTTTATGTGTATCAAAACACCAATCATAGAGAAGTTCCCCTTTGAAGGAAAATAAAAAAACATCAAGCTGTACAACCTAAATTATGCAACTTTTATTTGTCACTTATACTTCAATAAAAGTAAAAAAAAAATTCAGCTTAGATTTGCCAGATGTATTAGGTTGGTGCAAATAGCAAATAAAAATAAGGGTGTCCCAGTTAAGTTTGAATTTCAGATAAACAACAAATCTATTTTAGTATAAGTATGTCTCATGTGATATTTGAGACACACTTAAAATTTTTTTGTTGTTTATCTGAAATTCAAAGTTTACTGGACATCCTGTACTTTATCTGGCAATCCTACCTTGCCTCAAATTCTGCTTCCTGTGTGAAGCCAATCCTAATAAGAGTAATAGCTAATGTGTATTGAATGTTTACTAAATCTTGCGTTCTTTGCTAGACATTTTGCAGGGTACCTGATTCAATGTCCAATTAAAAGCAATCTCATGTTCTTTCATACTTCCTTAGAGTGTGCACCACTAATGGCATTTATCATTGTAGGAGTACTGTCTGTCTCCTCAGGTAGATCATAAACTTGAGAATTGAAATGTTTTATTGGTCTTTATATTCTCTCAAAAAGGTGTGGGCCCTCATTGAGCAAGAAAGCATGAGTGGGTTCCAATGATGGGAAGTTGCCTGGCTGCCTCCCCCAGCACTGCAGACGTGTGAAGCTTTCTAAAAATGGCTGGAAGCCCTGGTGCAAGGCAATGCACTGTCTGCTCTAAGGCTCCTTGTCTGATCAAGCTCACCCCTGAAGCAGCTTGCTATGATTTCTAGAGCTAATTGCAGAGCAAGGAGGAAGACCCAGAGCCCCATCCAGGTTCCACAGGGCAATGATTCCATGAAAAGCTGGGTTATACTCACTCACAACACCGCACTGGCAAAATGTCAGGCTTAGCTAGGAAGGCGAGGCTTGATCTCTGCACACATTTTCCTTTGCCCACAAGAAGTGCCACCTTTGGGAGGTGAACATGGTATATAGCAAAGAAGTTCCCAAGAGTAACCTGGTAGGCCTCAGGTGAGTCAGTTGAACGTAATCTGATTGAAGGTAAATTAACAGAAACAATTTGGTTGAATGCCACCACCCTAGTGCCATGTCAAGCTGTTACCAAGGATGCCACCTAGGGCTTTATCCTTGCCTCTCAGAATAGCACATCTCACGTCCTTTCTTAATCCTGGCCTCTGCTCACAGAGCACCTACTCAGAGAGCCTTCTCTGGCCACCTGATCTAAAGAGCTACCATTCTTGCATGTCATTCCATTGACCCTGCTTGGTTTTTCCATACTGTATCTTATAACTCCTGGACAAGGTGTATTTGGGAAGGTATTTGTTTATTCTGTGTCTTGTCTACACTAAGCTTCCTGAGGCCAAGGCACAAGGACTAGCACAAATGCCAGGCATAGAGCAATTGCTGCTCAGTATCTGCTGGAGAAATGGAAGGCTGTCACCATACAGTGGTGGCAATGCATGGTGGGCTTTCCAGCATGTGAGGCCTGGATTCCAGCTAAGTGACATGGGCAAACTATTAAATTCTCTGAGCTATAAATGGGATGATGATATTTGTCTTGCAGGATTGCTGTGAAGATTATGTAAAATGGTATATGTAAAATGTTGGCCATACACAGCAGGAGCTCTAGAAACAGTAGCTTTTATTTTTCCTAGAATATCCCAATGCTACATGATAAAATGTTCCCTTGTTTTGACTCTAGTGCCAGGAGTCCCTAATGAGGCACTTTTGTAGGTCACTCTTCGGCCCCACACTGCAGGCTGCTCACCAGGCTGGGCTCTCTGCCCCATGAACAGGCTGTATTGTAAGCTTTGGAGGAGTAGGTTTTGTTTAGATGGAAAACTATGCAAATTAATAGGCAACAAATAATACGAGTATCTTTTTCTAAAAAGCATGTGACAATAAGGGTATCTTTAAAAGTGCAAAACTGGAAAAAAGATTGAAGAAATTTTCAGTTGCTTAAATTATAATCTGCTATGCATTGCCTTTTTCTTTTTTCTTGTTTTTTTTGAGATGGAGTCTTGCTCTGCCACCCAGGCTGGAGTGCAATGACGCGATCTTAGCTTACTGCAACCTCTGCCTCCCAGGTTCAAGCGATTCTCCTGCCTCAGCCTCATGAATAGCTGGGATTACAGGTGCCCACCATCATGACTGGCTAATTTTTTGTATTTTTAGTAGAGACGGATTTTCACCATGTTGACCAGGCTGGTCTTGAACTCCTGACCTCAGGTGATCCACCCACCTCGGCCTCCCAAAGTGCTGGGATGACAGGTGTGAGCCACTGCACCAGGTTTGTCTTTTTCCTATAGATAACTACATCCTATTTGCCTTAGCTCTAATGAGAAGGATGTTTGATATATCTATATTTTTTAAGTTAATGTAATATAAACATTTAAGTATAAATGTTAATATAAACATTTAAGAGCATGAATTTACATATTTGTTATAACATAACTTTTAGCATGACTGGAATAGTTTTTACTAGTTTTAATAGCTTTATTTGTATGGTATATAATGTAAACAGAAAGAGTAGAAATTCTATAGCTATATGTTTCAGTTTTAAACTATATCTACTCATCACAACTTCCACAGGAAAAGTAAAATGTATAACCAGTTATCTAGATATTTGCAGTTGTATAAATGCAACTTAAAAATACAAAACAAAATGACAGCGTTATTTTGAATGGAGTATTTGTCTTACCCTGGGCGGATACCAGAAATTAAATGTAATGATTTCTGAGAGCAGCTCAATCATTCACTCATTTGTCTAAATTTAGCAATCATTTACCCTACATATATTATTTCTCTAGTCCTGCATACTATGTGCTTAAGATAGAAAGGAAAATAATGTATGGTCTTTTACCTTCAAGTTGCTTACAATTGGCGAGCAAGTCAAATACATTATACAGCTAAGAATTAAGTTAAACTATGTAAACTTGATATTTTGTAGGTCAAAACAATAATATCTGCAGTTTCATATGGTTTAATCTAATATAAAACAATGGAAAAATCTGTACATTACATGCTGAGTTCTGTTGGAAAACACAGCAGAGTGATATATCATTTATGTATTGCTCTTTGTTTTGTTTGTGTGAGATATTTCTTTAAAATATTTAATTCAGGTCTCAAAATACAAGACGTTTCTGAAAAATTCTTGTGTCATCTATCATAAAAATCTACATGAATCTGTACATTCTTTCCAAAGACGTTTGGTATCCTAATAACAAGAAGATAATGGTACTTTGACAGGAACTATTTTGTTAAAACAATATTAAGTGCATTCTTGGAAAGTACTAAAATTATTTTCTAAATTTTGAAATTAGTAAATTATGAAAATTTACAAGATTTTGGCATTTATAAATACAATCTGATCTAATGAATTCACTGGACAACATTGGCAAAGCTATTTAACTTTCTGTAGCTTTTTCTTTTTCTTTCTTTCTTTTTTTTTTTTTTTTCAGAGACAGCGTCTTGCTCTGTTGACCAAGCTGAGTGTAGTGGCGCAATCATGGTTACTGCAGCCTGAACTCCCTGGGCTCAAGGGCTCATCTCACTTCAGCTGCCTAAGTATCTGGGATTACCAGCTTGTGTATCTTATTTTCTCTATTTGTCTCATGCATCTCAAGGGTGTTGCAAAAGTTTGTCTTTACTAAGATGCTTACTGTGAAAGGTAAATGAACTGGTAGGATGACTTACATAGGTGTGACTAATGGAGTGTTTAATGTTTATTTTCAGAACTCATCAATTTCAATTTCCTGACCTCAAATGGTTTCCCCAGAAGTTACAGCTGCAGAGATAAAATAGGAATTTCCTTAATACCCAGAAGTGATTCTGAATTGCACTTAAGAAAGTGAGGAGAAAAAAAAAAAGAGCCTTTTGTGATCTTGATTTATTCCATCACACTGTATTTCTCTTTAATCTCTTTATTCAGGAAAGACACCCACCTTATTTTTTATAGTTGAACTGACTCTAGATTAATGACCACTTAATTGAATAACTTTTTATCATTTTTGAGATTAAGATCTATTCTGTTCCAATAATATAATAATAATTTTTTTTATCCTTAGAAATGATTTTCATGGTCTTTTACTTAAGCACTTTTAATCAAGTTCTCACTAAGTAGTTAAAAGTGTGTGTGTGTGTGTGTGTGTGTGTGTGGGTGTGTGTGTGGAGAGAGAGGGAAAGAGAGGTGAAAGTAGTCTTTGAGTTTTTCTTACTGTTTTATCGCTTTTCATTTTTAACTGCAATATCAATTACATAATTCATTTTTCAAGATTAATTTATCTTGCCTATAATGTGCTTGATCTAGATTTACTAATTTTTTGCACTTAACACGTGTTAAAACTTAAATGCTAGTTTTGAAAAGTAAAACCATTATACAGATAATCAATTGATGTATTAATATCAGCAACACGGATTCATTCTCACACTGTACCTATTAAATCCATGATATTCAGCACATTGTTAGGCTGGTTTCCCTGTGATTCTTCTATTAAAGATTGGCAAACAAAATCTGTTGGTTGGTGTTGATTTAACAGTGACATGTTAAAAACTGGAGAAATATCATCTGCAAGGCATGTGGAATTTCCACAAACAAGGAATTATGTGAAAAAAAGGGGTAAGTCAATTACCAAGATCCATTTAATTATCTGCGGTATTTATTGGGCCCTATATTAATGGAAGGTTTTACATAAAAATTTTACTTAGATAAAATTCAACAAAAAGTTACTGAGAAAAACAGCAGAGAAACCTAAATTGAGGGACATTTTACAAAATGCATGATTGGTACACCAGAACAGACTTCCTTAATTTATGAAGGTTGTGAAAAGACAAAGAAAGACTAAGAAACAGGGAACCAGAGGTGATTAAGGAGATGTGACAACTAAATGTGATGTGGTATTTGGATGGGGTCCTGGACAGAAAAGGGACAGTAGTGTAAAAATTGGTGAAATCTGAATGAAGTGTGAAAGTTACACAGTAGCATGGTACCTGAGTTGGTTTCGTAGTTTTGACGAATGTACTATAGTAATGTAAGACACTAACGTTAAAGAAAACTGGGGCAGGGCATGGTGGCTCAGTCCTATAACGGGGGCCAGGTGCGGTGGCTCATGCCTCTTGGGGCCAGGCATGGTGGCTCACGCGTGTAATCTCAGAACTTTAGGAGGCTGAGGTGGGTGCATCACCTGAGGCCAGGGGTTCAAGACCAGCTTGGCCAACATGGTGAAACCTCATCTCTACTAAAAATACAAAAATTAGCTGGGCGTGGTGGCGGGCACCTGTAATCCCACCTACTTGGGAGGCTGAGGCAGGAGAATCACTTGAACTTGGGAGGTGGAGGTTGCAGTGAGCTGAGATCACACTACTGCACTCCAGCCTGGGCAACAGACTGAGACTCCGTTTAAAAAAAAAAAAAGAAAGAAAGAAAAGAAAAGACAAAGAAAACTAGGTGATAGGCTAGTGAATGCTGTATAGTACCTTTATACATTTTCTGCAAATAAAAATATGATTCCAAATTTAAAGCTTTATTTGAAAGCAAAAGCAGACAAATATTAAAGTTTTAAAATTATATTTCCAAACTTAACATAATTCAAATCCCACACAGCAATACCAATCTTAAGAGTAAAAAACAACAAGAGTAAAAAAAAATGTTCTTTTTGTTTTATTGTCTCTGAAGCAGTTACATATATTATCTCACTTGACCCTTACCACAGCTTTGTGATGTAAGGAGAACAAATTATGAAGGAAAACATTTCCAGTCCAAGGTCTCTTCAATGTTAGGTCATATTGTTTTAATGTCACATTTTAACTATTTGTCCCTAAATATTTGAAAGAAGCCACTTTCATAACAGAGTGGAATCTGCCCTATTCTGTTTATCTAAGTAGAGTCAACATTCAGATTTATTTAGTGAGGATTCTCTACTTGCCTCAGTTCACCTCATGCTTTAAAGTTGCCAGTAGGAGAAAATCTGGGTGAGGAGCAGGGAAACAGGAGTGAGGGCCAAGGATACTGGATTTTGGATTTGGGAAACACATTTTTGACCCAGTTGTAGACATGATTAAATGTCATGATCCTGAATTTACCACGGTTTGTTCCTTCAAGCATTTCCCAATGAAATTGAGGTGAGCAAGAGCTTAAAATTGTGCCAGCTACCTTTCCCAGAAAGCTTTCCAGGCTACTGCAGAGCAGTGTTCTGTAAGCCATGGTCGAGCCTACCATCAAGGCCCAGAATGAGCCAGTGGCAACAGTATCATTTGGGCCAAAGCTCATGTTTACAATAACCATTAGCCTTTTTCATAATTTTTTTTTTGAGTCAGAGTCTCACTATGTTGCCCAGGTTGGAGTGCAGTGGCGTGATTTCGGCTCACTGCAACCTCCTGGGTTCAAGCAATTCTCCTGCCTCAGCCTCCTGAGTAGCTGGGACAGTCACACGCCAGCATGCCTGGCTAATTTTTGTATTTTTTAATAGAAATGGGGTTTTACCATATTGCCCAGGCTGTTCTTGAACTCCTGACCTTGTGATCCACCCTCCTCAGTCTCCCAAAACGCTGGGATTACAGGTGTGAGCCACCGCGCCCAGCCCCTTCTTCTTTTTTAATTAAAAAAATTTTTTTTTTATTTTGAAACGGGGTTTTGTGCTGTTGCTTAGGCTGGAGTGCAGTGGTGTAATCGCGGTTCACAGCAGTCTTGGCTTCCTGGACTCAAATGATCTTCCGTCTTCAGCCTCCTGAGTAGCTGGCACCACACCATTCCCAGCTAATTTTTGAATTTTTCTGTATAGATGGGGTTTCTCAATGTTGCCCAGAATGATCTGGAGCTCCTGGGCTCAAGTGATCCTCCTGCCTTGGCCTCCCAAAGTGCTGGGATCATAAGTGTGAGTCACCATGCCTGGTGTTTTTTCCTTCTTAAAGCAAAAAATATTAACAGACTTCTGGTATATAGATCATTAGTGGAGAATAATTACAATTGATGTACACTTTTATGAAGTGAGTTAATTCTGTAACAAACATTTGTTCCAAAATAATTTGTGAAATCTCTCTCGTGAGAATCAATATCATCAAAACTATGTTCTCTGATTTTAATGCAATACATTTAGATACTAATTAAAAATAGACAGTTGAAAAACTCATAAACTTTAGAACCAAAAAGTGTTCACTTCATAACCCTTGGGTTCAAAAGGAAATCAAGGAAAATTATAAAATACTCAGATTGTAGAAAGATCTTTTTTTTTTCTTTTCATTCTGCTTTCAAACCACAAATTCATATATGGATAGATCTTGAAAACACAATGCTGAAATAAAAAAGTAATAAGTATGATGAAGACTTCAGCAGCCATTCTCAAATGATTTGTGATGAAGGATCAGTTTTATTAAAATTCTAATCAGCCACAACCAATTTTTTATATAATACAATGAAAAAATTACTAAAAAATGAAATGTTAAAAAGTAATGATATTCAAAATATAGGCCCAAATTTTTATTATGAAATTTGAAAGATATAAAATTCTATCTCAATAAGTATGATCAGGACAAACATAACAGGAAAAAGTTTCTCCATGCTAATTCTCAATTTTTTTACTTAATGCAGAAGAGTAACAGAAGTTTGGTGACCAGTATTCTGAGTAACAGTAATTTATAGCATAATGTCATTTGTATAATTTAAAAATACATACGTACACAAAAAATCCATGATTTATAAGAATGCCTACAAATGAAGAAACAAACATCAAACCTATTAAGGTGATTGTTTATTAAGGGGAAGATGGAACAAAAAGGAAATGTGAATAAATAAGAATCAACCAATCAACAGAGTGACCCAGCACAGAGCAATGAGAATGAGGTACTGGGAGTGTGATAACTCAGCTTCTGTATCTGCACGCGCACACACACACAGACAGACACACACACAAACACACACACACACATGCATGCACAAACACAAGGAGATAAATGAAATGTAGTCTTTCCCACACTCTTGATCTCTTTCACCAACTTCTTTCTTTCTTTCTTTATTTTGAGATGGAGTCTCCCTCCCTTGCCCAGGCTGGAGTGCATTGGTGCGATCTTGGCTCACTGCAACCTCCACCTCCTGGGTTCAAGTGATTCTCCTGCCTCAGCCTCCCAAGTAGCTGGGACTACAGGTGTGCACCAACACACCCAGTTAATTTTTAGGTATTTTAATAGAGACAGGGTTTCACCATGTTGGCCAGGATGGTCTCAATCTCTTGACCTCGTGATTTGCCTGCCTCGGCCTCCCAAAGCGATTGTTATTTTCCATCCACTTTGACTCATCTTACTATCTTTAACTTTTTCTCCTCTTTAAGCTACATCAAAGTGATAAGAAATCAACAGGTATGCATATTTCCCACAGGGTTGAATGTGTATTTTCTTTTTACCCTTTTCATCTGAATAAACTGAAGGTATCTCTTATAAATACCTTGGCTAGTTTATATTAATTAGAATCAGAGCAAAAGAATTTTGGATCGTGGAAAGATTTCAACTATGCTGTCTATACATTTATTTTTTCATTTCTCGCTCACTTTCAACCCACCCACAGATATGAAACAGAATCTTCAGAGGTATATTTTAAAATCTCGGTACTTGGTCAGTAAGTCATCACCCCTCTCTGTTGATTCAAGAACTCTGCTCTGCAGTTGTACGGTTTGAAGTCACAGTATCACTACACCTGATATCTTCCTTTGGAGAAGCTTCCCTCTGTAGGTTTGTCACGGTATAAGACACTACCCATCTGCTTTGCACTTAGCCTCGCTACTTTTCAGTGACTAGAGTTTTTCTTTGTCCAGAAATATAAAGAGGAGGGCTTAGCAACAGTCACCTGTGATTTGAGCTGTGAAAAAAATATATAATCTGTCTCTGGAAGGCCCCAAACTCTTTTTTTCACTTAAAAGTTTTTTTGGTTGATTTCTCAACATAACCCAATTGATTTCTCAAATTGCCACTTTATTTGAGGAGACATGACACAACTGAGTCTGGAAGGGTTTTTCATGCTTTAGTTCTTACTGTAGCCCTTCAGTGCTCACCGTTGGATATTAATAACTAAACAAGCTGACTTTTGAAATTCATTTTTTTTGTCTCTATCTCATTGGGTTGCAAAGTTAACCACAAAATTAATATGTACTCATTATAACAAGCCAAATAATGCAGAGATATCTAAAGAAAACGTTAGCAGCCCCTTTCTACCAATGAATGCTGGATTGTTCAACATGCAGATCAAGCTTGTACTCAGGATACCTACAAAAATCAGGAGACTCCAAAATGTTTTTGAAAGAATGCTATAGTTGATATTTCAGAAGAAGCACTGGACAAGTAATCATGGGAGACATCGGGAATCTTTAGACTTCTTTATATTTATTTTGTGTTTTAGTATTTTTTTGTTTTTGAGACAAGGTCTCACTCACTCTGTTGCCCAGGTTGGAGTGCAGTGGCACAGTCATGGTTCACTGCAGGCGCAATTCCCCAGGCTCAAGTGATCCTCCTACCTCAGTTTTCCTGGTAGCTACGACTATGGGTGTGCACTACCATGCCTGGCTAACTTTTTTTGGTATTTTTTAGGGAGACAGTTCTACCATGTCACCCATGCCGGTCTTGAACTCCTGGGCTCAAGTGATCTTCCCACCTTGGCCTCCCAAGTGCTGATTACAAGCGTGAGCCATCATGTCCAGCCATGTTTTAGAATTTTCATGTAATTATATATTGTAGATTGGTTGAGAGGAGAATAAGTATGTACAAATAATGATATATGTCAAGACTATATTTTGTACATAAAGTATATGTATATATAACTTTACATAATTTTTATTTTAGAATTATTTTTACATCTTAAAATTTCACTTATTTTGTAAATATTTCGTCATAAAAAGCTATTGTGCTTATTATGTAATCATTATATTCTATTTTATTTACTAATAAACTATCTTGCCTGTCCATTCTTCCACTATTAAATATTTTAATTTCCTACTGATATGAAATTTATGTCTATATTTTTATTTCTGTATATAACTATTTTCTTTTTAAAAAATGATTTTCTTGGGATAAATCACTAGAGTGATATTGCATGAAAACTCATCCATATTTGTGTATCTCTTCATAGCTATGACCAAATTGCTCACACAAAGAATTTTATAGGTTCACAAAGGGTAAACTGTATGCATTCTGGGTGTAGAAGTGGTTTGGAGGATGACAAGATGGTAGCAGGTGAGGCTGGATATAAGAAAGGGAACAGGAAGTAGGTGATTGCCCTTATCCATGCAAGAGATGTGTATCTCAACTACAATGGTGACAATTGGTATAGAGGAAAAAAGTGAATATGATAAATATTTAAGAGGTGAATTCAGCAGACTTGATGAGCAGTTGGATATAGGGAGGTAGAAATTGGATATGGGGAGGAAGATTAGAGGATGAGTCACTGTTTTTTTTTTCTTTTTTCTTTTTTTTTTTGCATTTGAGGACTGGATGGAATAGAACAGGTTTGGGAGAGTGGAGAATAATGAGCATACCATGCACTATATCCCCAAATCCAACACAGTAGCTACCACAAGGAAAATACTCAATAAATGTTAATTGAATAAATGCTTCATGCATACATGTATATATGAAGGCTGCAAACAACGAATCAATGTTTCTATTTTCTAAAGCCTCCCACATCTTCAATTGTGTATCTAGAAGCTGATTGACTGTTTTTATCTCCTCAATAGGATGTCTTAAATTCAGCACTCCTGATAACAAGAAAGTGAAAAGATTAAGAAGGAAATTGTGGGCCTGGCATGGTGGCTCATATCTGTAATCCCAGCACTTTGGGAGGCCGAGGTAGGAGGATCACTTGAGGCCAGGCATTTGAGACCAGCCTGGGCAACATAGTGAGACTCTTTCTCTACTCAAAAAGAATAAAAATTAAAAAAAAATTAGCCAGGTGTGATGGTGTACTCCTGTAGTTGCAGCTACTCAGGAGGCTGAGAAAGGAGGATCACTTGAGCCCAGGAGTTCAAGGCTGGCTGCAGTGAGCTATTATTGTGCCACTGCATTCCAGACTGGGTGACAGACCCTATCTCTTAAAAAAAAAAAAAAAAAAAAAAAAAAAAAAAAAAAAGGGAAAGAAGAAAGAAAGAAGTGTGGAAAGAAGGAGAGTGCAAAGCCAAAGCCAAAGCTCAGGACTTCAGGACAACCAGACCCACCTCTCATAAAATTAGCCATTACTTTCCACAATCAACCTTATGCTAAGTTATGTAGATTTAGCTATTCCTTAGAAAGTTGGCGAAGGAACCTGAACTCAGGCTGCTGAAAAGTCAATATCCCTGAATCACAAGGAAGAGATGGTTCCATTCAGCTCACCTCATGACTAGTGAGGGATAGGGCAAATGGTTTCCTACAGCTCTCTGCTCTGAGCTGCAGTTCTCTCAGAGTCACCAGGTCCCACCGCAGGTGTTTGGAGCTAAAAGGTTCTGCTGGGACCAGGTCCCACTGCAGGTGTTTGGAGCTAAAAGGTTCTGCTGGGAGAATCCCCAAGCAGCTTTCCTGTCTCCAGCTGCACTTTGGATACCATGCATCTTAGTTGTGTGTCTGTGACTCCTGCTTAGTGATTACGTTCTTGTATAGAATATTGTCACTTTGGGTTGCTGTATTCTCCTGTATTTGTCCTGTATCTCCTAGAGGGCAAAAGCCATAATTGCTATTTCCTCTGTATCTCCCAAAGAGTTAGGTATAACATTTAGCATAAAATGAGGACTCAATTACTACTGATGATTGCCCAATTGTAATTAGTAAATTGGGGAAAAGTGGTGGTTTTTAACGGTCAATAAAGGTATCATGTATCTAGTCTTAGGAAATAAAAGGTTTATTGAAATGCACGTAGATAAATTATCATCAGCATAAAACTGTTATGGAGTTTTCAACTTGGGGTCTTTTGCTCTTAAAATGAAGTGAAACTTTGTAAGTCCATGGTCCAATAGGAAAAATATTATATCTCTCTGTTCAGATAAAGTCCTTTAAAAAAGTAAATCTCTTTTGAAATGGTCTTTTAAACATCTCCAGCCTGTGAATATATAACAAAACAAAAACCATATTAATAGATATAATTTTCTCCATTTAAAAAGAAGAATTAAATAGGAATGATTTAGGGGTAATAAACAATGAAAGTACCTAGGAATTTGAAACTCTAAAATTTTCTCCTATTTTATTAAGTACGTACTAAAATATTTGATATAATAAAAAGAATTTACCAAAACAAAATAAATGACAAGTGGTCATAAAAAATGCAAATAAAGTCAATCATTTTATTATTATACATTTAGGAACAAAGTTGAAATGTCTCCTCAAATAAACAATTTTTAAATAACTCTGATGTCAATAATTTGGAAATACAGTCCTAAATGAGTTTTAATTTCCATTGGAGGCTAAATATCTTTAATAGAAGACTTGAAATCAATAAATATAGTAATAGAAAATAGGACGAAACTTTCAGAGAATTTCTGAAACTTTGTGGGTCACTAGAAATTAGCAGTTAATTTTCTACGAATCATCCTCAGTGTAAAATGAGTCATATTCTGTTTCCACAGGGTGCTCTGGTCTGACCTGTTTGGCTCCCCCCAAGTGGTGTTGCTGTCCTTCTCCAATGGTGAGTCTGTTGAATGGGATTATCTTCATAGTGGTTTTCTTCATGGAATACCACCGGGATTTCCAAGTGGCCCAAATAATTCCATTATCATAACCATTAGGAGTAGATGCTTTTGAGTAAGTGCCACCTAAAACAAGTGGTAGATGTACATATCATTATTCTGGAAACTTTTTACCTCTGCAAGTCTGTGAAGAACTGTCTATTACGAAGTGCATTGCCAGTTACATAAAATTTATAGCATTATCTGCTAACTAAAAATGTCCCCAAAGATTCCTAAAATCTCAATTTATAATTAAAATAAACATATTATTAAACAACATCTGTGTTGTGACTCATGGTCACATCCACACTTTAAATTTATTCACTACTAGTAGGACTAGAAACCCAAAGTTCCCTAATTGGCCTCTTTCCCTAAGCTTATCCATTCTGGACTCAGCTACTGCGGACCATCTTTCCTCACGCAGGTTAGAAGAGAAGGAGCCACCAAATTCCCAATGAGGTCATCTCAGGTTATTTGAAAGCACAATTTTATTGGTTAATTGAGGAGCTTTAGGAAATGGTTCTGGAATGTTATTTTATGTCTCCATTATAAAGCGCAACCTCCATTGATTTGCCTTCTCCTTGTCCTATGGAAGCAGATCTCGTGTAATTTTGTAAAGGGCTTGTCAGAGCACAGCACTGGCATGAACCACAGCTCTGGCATGGCTCCCCGGGTCACAGAGATCAAGCATTTTCTCTTAGAGTTTCTTCTCATTATATGGTTTGTGAGTGCAGAGATAAGTTATGTTTCTCCAATTTAAAAATGTTGTGAAAAACAAACTGTTACTTTAAATAAATTTTGCAAAGTTTCCTAGTTGGTGATTGGCTAGGACATCAGGAGGTAAGGTTGCTCATCTCAGTAGATAAGGAGACTATGGTTTGCTACAAGCCTGAAATGGTTTGGAAGACTGGTTTCACTCATCTACCCAGCAGGTATGTATGAGGAAGCCCTACTGATGCTAAACAGGTCTGGTCTGGGTTGTTTGGCTTTCCCCAGGTGGTGTTGCTGTCCTTCTCCAACAGAGTCTGTTGAACGTGACTATCTTCTTAGTGGTTTTATTCATGGAATACCACTGGAATTTCCAAATAATGCCATTATTGTAATATGGATCCTTTAGCATCGGTAAGGCTTCCCCACACGTAACTGCTCGGTAGATGAGTGAAACCAGTGTTCCAAACCATTCCAGGCTTATAGCAAACCATAGCCTCCTCATCCAACCCCCATCCTAAAATAAGTTTCTACTGTCCTCAGACTGGTCTCTTCTCTCAAGCTTTCACAAACCTCTGCCCTTACCAGTATTTGCCTGCTCTTTATTCTGTTCCTCCAAACACTTGCTCACTGCGTGTATCTGACACAAAGCTCATGGGAAGCCAGGTTAATGTGTGAACAAGCAGCCATATAGTAATGTTAATCTATCCAGATCATATATGTAGTATGTCTAAAGGAGATAACACAACCTACAGTGCCAGTTATGATGGTGATCGTTTCAGGTATAATGGCAAGCCACTGGATATTTTGCAGCAGGTGTATTTCTTTAGGAGGGCTAATTTTACGCATAAACTTGGTATTATCCACTTCCAGTTTCAAAGAACTTAGTTGAAATAAAGAGGCATGATAAAATCCCTACTATCTTTATAAATTATTCTTCATTTCTTTGTATCTATTTATTATTTTTTATGAAAATACTATATATTATACATTAATTTGGAATCTAAGAAAGGAAAACATACCTTGGTAATAAACTCCATTGAGGTGGCCAGCATGACACTTGTTCATCCACCAACCAGATCCATCCTGTTCGGCACAGTTGCCTTCAAACTTATCATTGTCATTGTCCCAGGTACTGAACTGCATGCCATTGTGGGATGTGAAAAACTTGTCGCTAGGATCGTCGCCAAAATCATAGCCATCAAAGGCATCTCCAGCATCTCCACCAGCGAAGTAGGCATACGTTAGGCGGTACTTGTCAGCTTCAGGTCCCACCTTGAACGTGGCATAGTCTGCAGTACTGAGAAGAAGGAAATACAGCCATCACATGCTGACTCTCCTCAGGGATCTCAGAATTTCCCTCTTTCGTAGGACAGTGCCTTGGAATTTTTGACTTTGTTTCTTAAGGCTGAAATGTGCTCATCGAGTAAAGTTTTTTGCAAGTCTGGCAAGAGGCAATGGATACATGAACCAGTCCACAGCTCATTAATACTATCCGGGATGGGCCAAAAAGCCTTTGAAGCATCTCAGTGAAAACTAATAATTACACTCACTTGAATGCTTTTTTGCTTGTTTCATTCTAAGATCAAATCCAGATGTGTGGATGACTCGAATTTCATATTTCCTACTTTTATTGAAATGTTGTGCATTGCACACACATTATCATAGATCACATAAATCATCTGACGGTGAGTGACCCTTAATTATTGCACTAAACTTGAAGGAGGTACAGTTCCATTAGCCACTCTCACCACCTGAAGGGTTAGGTGCTGCTAAAGGGATTTTCTTTCTCAAATCACTGTGGCAGTGGCAAGAAGGAGAGCTTCTGAGGGCATTACACAATCAAAATCTTCCCTGTGTGGTCCAAAGCATGTGAGCTGAGGAGTTAGAGAGATTCTTTCCTAGAAAAAATTGTGCAAGTGGGCCATAATTCTATAGAGTGGAGTAAAAAATGGGCCTTAATGAAGGAACAGAAATTTCCGGAAAATATTTAGCCTCTTTTCTAATCTCCGGTAACTGGGAAATGGAAGGTCCTTTCCTAGAAGAAGGTCTACTGACTATAGCTCTTTCTGGATTAAAAACCAACCAAACAATAAAAAAAAAATCCGTATGTTTGGAGACAATATATTTCACTATTCCTTAAACATAACAAGAGGGTTGAATATTTTTCTGCACTTTAATTAGGTAACAATGCTTAAAACCTTCAAATATCTCAAGCAAAAAGAATCCTCTAGATCACCAAAAGAGCTAGCTGGTTTAATTTTAGGGTAGCTCATGATCTGACAGAATAAATGGCCATTAAGGCACTGGGAAGTCTGAAGAGGCTGTATTTGCTTTTCAACCAGGATAGTTGTTAAGAGGGCAGGCTCTAAAGTTAAACTACTTGACTTCGAATTCTACCTCTACCACTTATCAGCAATGTGACTTTGAGCAAGTTAATCTGTAAAATGGGATTAATAATAATACCTGTTTCATGAAATAGTAATTTAGACTAGATAAAATTATAATTTTATGCTCAATTTCTGGGACAGATTAAAAGTTCAGTAATTAGCTATTATTCTGAACGGTGCCAGGGTAATTAGATTGTACCAAAACACTCAGATTCATCCTGAATAGAATTTACCTTTTTGGATTGCCCAGGAGCCAAACTGACTCCTGGAGAAAATGGTGGCTGGATGTGCTGTTTGCACTTGTCAGGCTGCATTTGCCATTGTCTATTGACAGTTGGAAAGTGCACATTCCAGACAATCTTTACAATAAAAAGTTAGAAGTCATTTCAAAACAGTACCTGGTTCTGCCATTCCAGTCTTCCAGTTCCACTCTTAATGCATATGGGATGGCAGACTGTGTGCTTATCAAATGAATCTTCTCATTTCCTAGCCAAAATTCTGTTGTGCCAGTAGGAGACAGATGTCCGAATCCTTCCTTATATTGAATCCAGTTTTTCTTGAAATCCACACTGCCATCAAGTCTCTAATTACACATTTGCATGGGCAAAAGGAGAAAATAGATTATCAATGCATGTAAAGAGAATGCTACCAACATTTTGTCAAAAATATGGAGCATTGGTTCTATCAACTCACAACTAAGTGATCTTGGCCAAGCTACCTCAGTTTCCTTATCTATCAAATAGGAAAAATGATGCTTACTTTTTAGGGTTGCTGCAAGGATCATGAGAGAGAATATATGAGAAATACTTAGGAGAGTTCCTGGCACATCATAAATTCTAAATTAGTGGTAGTATTGAAAAGATACCTAGACGACTTCAGAACTCTGACTGGATATTACTGATTCTTACACTTATGATGGAACCTATTGCTCAATTGGTGTCTGACAACTAATGCTTCCACCATTCGCTCCCTCTGAGCACCCCCTGTAGGAACAGTTGTAACAGTGGTGGGAGGTAAACAGAGGGTAAAGGAGCCAAGATTCCTATTGGGTATCAGCAAGTGGCAGATGCAACAAAGGTTCCTTGTCTTGGGGCAGCCCAACTGTGTCCTCTGGTGTGTGAAAGGGTGGTGGTGGTGGCGGGGTGAGGGTGAGGGTGTTAGGCTTCATTGTCTTGTAATGGGCAACCTCAGGTCTTGACCTACCTGACAAAAGAGTTTCCTTCTTTTTCTTTGTCACTGTGGTACTGATTATGTGCCATCATGAATCTACAAAGTCAGTGCCAGCACAATATAGTCAAGTCACAAACTCTGAAACTATACCACCTAGGTTCAAATGCTGATTCTGTTGCTTATTAGTTATGTGGTCTTCGGCAAGTTATTTAACTTTGTGTGCCTCAGTTTCCTTTTCTGTAAATAGGAGTAACAGAAGTACCTTCTTCCTCTTAGGGCTATTGCAAGGATTAAATGAGCTAGTGTTCACAAGGTGCTTAGAAAAGTATCTGCCATATGGCAGAAACAATGTAGGCACTTTTTAAATACACATGGTGAGGAAAAAATTACCTTCTGTAACACAGTCCATCCATTTCCAGACCCATCAATTTCACAGTAGACTAAGAATTGCTGGTTAGCTTTCAGAGGTTTGATAAAGTAAAGCCCGCTCTGTTTAGCTCCCTTATTGGCAATGTCTTGACAATCTGGAGAAGGAGAATTGACTTTTACTGTGGTTTGAAATGTAAGTAAGACTGTGCCAGCCTTGAAAAATAGTTTTTAACATGTAGTAAACTATTCATTTTCCAAGAATAATTTTCTTACTTTTCACATCACCATTCCTTTTAAACTCTTTTTTAGCTATTCAAGAAAGGTCTAGACAACTGAAATTCTTAAACTTAATGGGTAGCCACTTTCTAAACTATTCCTATACATTCTAGTACATACTCTCTCCTTTATGTTATTTACTTTGATGAACCTAATCCCAATATAACCTTCATCAGTTACCTTTCCCAGTGGTATCTTGGATTTGCACCGTGTCTTTGCAAGGTTCCTGGCACTGTGCTTCAAGCTGGGCCACCTTCTGTTTCAGGTTAACAATCTTTTGATTATTTGTATTATATATTTCCTGCAAAAATCTACAAACAGAAACATAAGATAACAAAAATAAGAAGACAAAAATAAGTATTCCTTTCAGAAGAGTAATTTTGTATTTTCTTTGGAAACTACTAACTAAATATTTTATCAAGAATTACTTTCTGATATTATTCCATTCTTGGGGAAAATGTAAAATTATATCACTAAATTAAGATGAATTAAAATTATAAACTTTTTGAAAAAGAAATAAACCAAAAATCAATCAAAACAGGAATACAATGTGAACCTGAATCTTTTCACTTAGAATGGGGCATATTGTTTCAACTCCAAACACAAATAACAAAGTCCTTGTCAATAAACAAATGTCATGGATACTTTGCTTTTTACTTTATGCATAAGGGGCAGCAGATAGGAACTATGATGAGACTGGTTAATAGGAACACCCCCTTTTGCTTTAGAAGCAGGAAAGGCTCAGTTCAGTAATTCACATGTGCTGAAGCAGTATACCTTTCGCATGTGGATCTATTGAGGTTATACTTACAAGCTTCAATCTAAAATATAACTTACACAGGGAAAGGATCTGGAACGTTATTGTATGTAAAATAAAACAACAGATACTTCCCCTTTCTTCTTTAGTGTTTCTGGTTACATAGCTTTGAAAATGGACTGGGGGAAGTAAAAATCCTACTTTTATAGTTACTTACAGGGTGACTTGTAAATATTCAAAAATGATAAAAAACTGTCTACAATGCATAAACTGTTCTTTCTTTGAAGTAAAAAAGGGTAGACACATTATTTGTCCGCATTTTCCCTCTACTTTGTCTTAGGCAATTTCTGTACAATAACCTCCTTCAACTTCAATGATGGACAATAACAATGCAAGTAATAATAACAACAATAATAACAAGGGCCCTCTGATAGCAAAAAGAGGAGGAATCTTTCCTGGGCCATTCTCCCTAGCTACTATTTATTCCAATTTCTCAAGCTGCTTTGAGAAAAATTTTGAAAAAAAATTGTGGAAAAATGTTAAAACTGTATCCGAAACTTTATGTCCAGAAAGTTTATGAGTCCCTGAGAAGCTGTTAACAGAGACATTCATTTCCAAACGAAGGGAAGAGACTGTGCAGGTTCATTCTGCAATGATCAACATGAGCTTTGCAATGTTTGCTACACTTAGTCTCTTAAGACATGTTTCTTCCTGCTCCACCGTCAATATAATTGACTTTAGGAGCCAAAATCCTTACTATGCCTCTGTTTACTGATTTTTTTTAACCACGAATTTGTCAACATTTTTATAAAAAGGATTTGTTTTCAATACCCAGATTCCTGTGAGGTTGATTTTATGTTGTAAGATAAATGGCGGATGGGGAAAAATTTTTTGATAAATATGGTCAAACTAGCATTTGAAGACATCTAGAACTTCTTTCTCCAATGTGATTATTAATTAGCAGTTATAACCCAGTATAATTTATATTGCACTAAAAACTTCTATCTGCACTATGTTCAACATAATCAGGCATAATGCCACTGGGATATTATAAATGGGGAAAACACATTAAAAATTACTTTCACTCAAGTATGGGATATTAAATAAAAATTAAATCAGTCTTGCAGAGCAAATTGAAACAAAAATCCTTACCGAATACTTGAGTCATGTGTTAAAATCAATGCTTCATATTTCATAATCTCTTCTAACATCTTCCTGGACTTCAGAGTAGCAGTGTCTATCATATCTGTAATATAGGATCAGAGACATAAAAATCCTTAAGCAAATAGAACAACTAAAACAACAGCAAAAGAACTTCTCAGATTATTATTCTTATTTTTTGGTGAGTAGTCTTTATTTTCTCACTTGGTTTTGATGATTCATCAGGATTATAACTGAGTTGGATTGCTTTTATCAGCTCTTTGACTTCTGCTGTTTTGTTTTCAACTTCATGTAAGATGTCTTCCAAAGACTGTAGATCCTTGTCTACTTTGGTTTGATAAGTAGTCAGGAAATCTGCAATGCCACAGGTAGTTGGACAATAGCTACCCTGAAAATACAACAGTGATTAAAAATGTTGACAGATGCTACACTTAAAATCTATTAAGAAAAATAGGTAAAACCTAGACTATCTTTTTAAAAAGTTGCAAGTGCCAGATGATATTTATGAGGGAATTATTTCTATTCCTCTGCCCCTCTCCAGTTCACACACAAAGGGAGAAACAAAAACTACTTACGAATCTTTCATCTAAGATGCAGCAGTTGTCTCTGGTAGCAACATACTAAAGAGAAAAAAATACAGAAATTTCACTAGTTCATTATCTGCTTTATTTTCCAGCTTTCCATTTAAAACAATGTTTTGTGAAGAGCACACTTACTGCCACACATGTTGAAGAGAGAAATAAAAGAGCATAGAAGTAGAGAATTAAATTCCGGGGGTGCAAGGACCAACTCATGATGTCTGGGTGCTCGGAGCTCCGAGCCTTGTAGCGTCAGCAGTGTCACCTCTCAGGCTCCAATTGTCCCTTTATGTAAGCTCCTGGGACAGCCAGGACTGCAAGTGGCTGGAGCTGATCACGGGACCTCCTTACCAGAAGAGGGGGGAGGTCTTTCCCGTTCCTTTTTCCTCATCCTGGCCCCCAGTCTACACTGTCAGGTTCCCAGATTTTGCACAGAGGTTGAAGCTCCTCCTTTTTGGCCCAGCTCAAGTTTTTTTCTCTGATCCAAAATTACCTGCAAAGGCTAGTGAAGCATTATCCATTACTGTGAGGAGGAGGGGAGTCCTGGAGGCTGTGTGGTGCAACTTCTTCCAGTATATGGCTGAGAGCAAATAGATCTGACCTCGAGCAAACCTAGTCTATCCTTAAGATGGGGCCTGCTGCCATCACCCAAATTACTGAAAGAACTTTCTCAGTCTAGGGATCAGTTAACATTATTATTTTTAACCCGTGGCTGTGACAGGAGGAGACTGACTTCCCCCATGTCCCAGTACACTATTCCCAGGAACGAATGACCCTGGAAATACACTCCTGTCCCTCTGTGTTGACCATGTTCATAGGCTCTCAGTTTTTAGGGAGCTTTCAAGCTCAATCTTCTCTTTGTCTGAAGATGGGAGTTTTTAGGGAGCTTTCGAGCTCAATCTTCCCTTTGTCTGAAAATGGGCATGGCACCCCATCTGCCACAGAGAGAAAAGAGCCAGGAGCCCACTTCATTGTTCTGTGGTTCCATCACGCTATCTCAGAGGAGAGAAAAATCCACCTCCCTTGTATCTGAGGAGAGTAGAGGCATAGCTGAAGGAAGAGGGTCAAAATGAGATGCTGTAGAGGGGCTATCATCTCTGTTTGACCCTTACAGCATCCTTGTGTTTGGGAAAACATATCTGTCATCACTGCCTATTGAGACTTATCATTGTGCATTGCACTATTATTAATGTCTCTATTTTTGGTTATCCTTCATTTCTTCCTCTGGAACCAAGCTTATTATAAGTTTTGATGAAATACATTAGTGGGAGAAATGCCTCCAGTTTGAAAGAAATATTAATACTTTAATGTTTAATTCTGTCTTTACAAAGGAATATTTATGTGACTCAAAAACCAAGATAAATGTTCACATTCAGTAAATAATCAATAATTATAACAAAATGAACACATCAAAACCAGATTTGTTGCTTTTCCTCTCCTCCTTAATATATCCCTCTCTGACTTAGCAGTTATTGTCAATCATATCACCATACCACCAGCCAATTAAGTCTCACAATCTTTCTCATCCATCTTTTTTACTCAGCTGATCAGTTGTCAATCATGTCAGTTGAATTAAACATTAAAGTGTTAGTATTCTTTCAAACAGCTCTACCTCAGATAGTATTTGTAGCAACCTTATATTACATGTATACATGCCGTATCCACTGCATTAGATTGTAAACTGATTTCTACGGCTACGGCGTCTAACGCATATAGCTATACTTAACATAGTTGTAGTTAAAACTCAGTAACTATGTAATGACTTGAATCAGTTGCCTCTGTGAAGAAGTATAGGATGCAGAGGTGGAGGACAGGGTTGGAAAAAAGGTTTCATTTTTCTCTGTAAACATTCTATATTTAGAATTTTGAATGAATATAAATATTATCTACTAAAATATATATAAAATCAAAACATGTAATTATTGATCATTCACAAAGATTTACATAGTACACTGATAATCACATCTTGCTAACTTTTTAATATGATTTGAATATGAAAGGTGAGTCAGGCATTGCCTTTGCCTTTTAGAAGTGTATAGCTCAATTGGAGAATGTATAAATAAATAGTTGTTAAGAGCTTTGGAGTCCATCTCCCCAGGTTTGAATCCCATCTTTACAATTTACTGACCGTGTGATTCAGTACAAATTACTCAATCTCCTTGAGTTCTATTATCCATGTCAGTAAAAGAGAGATAATACTTATGATATGGTATTTACTTAATAGGGCTATCACTAAGATTTAGTGGGATAATGTGTTGAGCACATTGCCCAATTCTTGGTAAGTGTTAGTAAATGTTTGTAAGGTTTATGAATTACCAAATGTATTTGGTATACATTTGGTATACAATCTACATAAATAGGAAACTCATTTATTAGAGCTGTTATTGGTAGATTTGGTTCATGGGGAAAAAGCTTTGTTGTTCCAGCTACAGAAAGTTCTCTTTAATAAAAAATCTGTTGCAACTGACTGCAGTCTCATTCTGTAAGACTCCCCAGAGAAGAAAGCACCTGGTCATTTAGTTTAGGAAATTCCATCCAAATTGATTTTATCAATCAAAGATCAAATGATAATATAAATGGATTGCATGCCTTATGAGAAGGTATACTTCTTATCAGTAAGAATGTTCAAGCAAAGTGTGTTTAGACAGAGCATGTCTTTGTGGTTCTTTTTGCTGAAGACCATAAAGTATTAGTTTGTCGAATTTAGGGTAACAATTCATGCAGCCACAGGTTGGGTTTTGACCTCCTTAATGTCATAAAGTTTCATTGATTGTATTAATATATATAATATTCACAAAGTTGAAAAACATTTAAATTGAGGACATTAGAAATTCTATCTTATCCCATTTGAGAAGTGGAATACTTGTATTACTGGCTTTTAACTGACTTGTATTGGAATCTAGATGTATTATCACAATTTTAGAGAAAATAATTTCCTTTTACTACCATCTCAAGTCCTAAATCCAAATCATATAAGACAAGATACTTGCTTTCTGAGAAAAAAAAAAAGGGTCAACATTGATTTAGCAGTCTACATTGGCCTTGCATTCAATCTAGTATCACTTAGGTTTATTAAATTTTAACTAGTTTTTTCATGTTTGGGCCAATTTTTTCTTTGAAAAATGATAAATGATTGATGAATTCCAGGAATGAAGAATATTTGTTAAATCACAGTTCTTCTACTTCCAGGTATGTTTTTTTGAGATAATAGCATAGGTAGTATTTAAGCCAAAATAATCATTTAATGTAATTCTGAGGTCAATGGGCTTGTTTATTGAAATAATTACATCCCAAATTCCCTGTCATCCAACCGTTTGTGTTCTGATTTGAAAACACAAACCTACAGCTAACAGTCTTCATGTATACTGATAATTTACTTTGTGAGTCAAGTCTGTTACGTTCATCTTTGCTCCAAAATTATTTGCTGAATTTAAATTTGATTATGTAGAAGACTTCTTGACCTGGTGACAAATGATATAGGCCCCAAGGAATAATAGGAAAGAACTACCAATTTTGAACTTCTTCTTTATGCTAGATATTATGTGGTAGTATAGTTGTTGTTGTCGTCATGTATATTCTCTCATTTAATCCTCACCACAAGCCTAGGAAGTAGATATAATTATCTGTATCTTATAATTGAAAAAGAAAGGCCTAGAGATGTTGTGTAACACATGCAGGGTCCATGTGCCAGAACAGGAACTCAAACCCATGGGGCCCAATGCCTGTGCTTTTAACAGTGAATCTTAATATAACCATGAAGCACTTCTTAATTTAAAATAATACACAGATACAAGGTGTTATGAGACTCAGTTATTCACTGATAGAATGGATTTTAAAGATGTGTGTATGCATCTATATAAGTGTGTGTATGATTATTTGAACACGTATTTACATCTATCTATCAACTTATCTATCTTCTTCTCAGGGTTAGAGACAAGATTTTATGAATGATCTTTTACAGTCTTCAAGTATTTTTCAAACCTAGATTTGTGTTGTTTTATGATCAGCTTGTGTTTACGGTCCTTTTTTTTTTTTTTTTCCTCTTTAGAGATGGAGCCTAGCTTTGTTGCTCAGTCTGGCCTCAGACTGAACTCCTGGACTCAAGCAATCCTCTTGCCTCAGCCTCCTGAGTAGCTCAGACAATGGGCGTGTACCACTGCACCTGGCTTCAGTCCAATTTTAGATGGAAGCAGTTTTTCAATGCTAACTCCACAGTTCAAGTTTAATAGGACTTGATAAATTGAATTCCATCAGTAGGTTAAAGGGAGAGACAGTCACTACGTGATCAAGGAAGCTCAAATCAATGGCGACAATGATATATCTGTTTTTCTAATAAGTAAACCATTTCTAGACCTAAGCTAAATTTATAACCTGAACTCTTAGAACTGACTTCCTAAAAACTGGCAGAAAGAAAATGACCTATTGGCATATTGAAAACCAGTCCAACCTAATAGTAAAAATATCCCATTAAGGGCAACAGGGTTGTCTGTTAGAATATTTGCTTTGTGTACAAAAATAGCCCAGGGAAAGTGAAAATGCAAAAGCTTTCTTGGTAGTCTATTAACAATGTGCTTTTAGTTTCACTATGTAAATCAAAAACAAAAACAACATTGGGCAGAGGTAAAATGGACTCCCTCACTGGCAGAAGAACGGCAGCCACAGGTTGAGTTTTGCATTTCTTAACTTCATAAAGTTTCATTACATGTGTCGTTTGAGGGATCTGTCCTAGTGTCAGGGATGTTGAAAAATCTGCTATGATTGGAATTTAGGAAATTAAGTAACTAGGCGCCTAAAGAAAGAAGGATTATCCCATTGGTAATTACAGAGGCCAAAGAGGCTGGAAATTAGCCATTTTTAATACTAGTTTGAGACTAAGGAATGATCTGAGGTGCCCTGGATTGAGACAAATTGGAACAGAGAAGTTGGATTTACATGTTTTGCTGTGCTACATTGGTATCTGTTACTGGTTCGTTCTTTTTTTTTTTTTACATCTTTGTGTAATCTATGATTTCAAATCTCTCACCCCATGAAAGAATTTTCACTACTAAATGTGATTAGCAAGAGATTTACAAGAGCAAATGAGTGTGGGGAAAAAAAAAAAAAAAAAAAACCACCACCAACAAAGGGGCCAAGTTATATTCACAAGAATGTGCCATGGAAAGAAGAAACTTTAACCCTTGAGTAGAAATACTGGCCTATGTTGAAAGTGGACAGGCCCCTGTTTGAGAAACACTGTGGTTATTTTGTCATATAAACTATTTTTGGAGGAAAATATATATATATATTCCTAAATAAGGAGAGAAAATAAGAAGAATAGAAAATGCTATGAGATCAAAGCAACTCAGTCATCTTATCTAACTTAACACACATATTTGCTTTAACCTGCAATCTTGAATGAGGACAAACAAACATTTATAAGATTTAGATCTTTGTTTTAAATTCTAACTACTTGGGTTAGTTTACTGTCTTAGTGTAATTGCACTATAGTCCTTTCAAAGTTAAATCCATATAGGATTTGCTGTGTACAAAGGCTAACTTTCTATCGACAGTTTGAAGGACTTTGCTTCATCCATGAAAGATGACATATCTCATTCTTCTTCAAGTGTAGATTTCTGTGTATGCTTTACCTTGAATGCTGGAGCAGTGACCTCCGCTAAGTAAACAAAGATATGATTTGCAAAATCACAGATTAAGTCAAAAACCCAAATATTTATTGAATGTTTTGCAAGAAAGCCTAGAGTGTAAACCACACTCTTGATGGATAACACTAAGGCTGCAAGTTGCCAAAGAATGGCCTGGCTTCCAGGCTGACCAGAGCAAGCTCATTCACAAAGAAACAAGGTTAGGTCAAAATTTAGAACACTGTGTTTTGTCTTTTATAAACAGCACAGAGGAAATTCTGTTGACCAAGATCCAGGAAACCGATTGCTTAATTATGCATCCTTCTGGGTCGGAAAACTACATGATATTTACATATCAATATGTCATTTGGATCTCAGTATGCTTTATAAAGTTAATTTCCTCATTAGTACTTTATTGATATTTAATACTACATCATCTAATTATGGCTATGAAAGGCCCCATACCCCTCCTCATATTATCCTGATATGTTAAACTATTTCTAGCTCTGACTGAGAAACTTTACAGAATTTATCTAGGATAATACCTAAAATAATGCTGAATTCAAATATGCACCACAAAATTTGGCTGCCGGGTAACTGCACACTGTCCGACGGTATTCCTCTGCTGGATGCTTAGACCAAAGTGGTCATTCACTTAGTAAATACATATTGGGCATATACTATGTGCCAGGCCCTGTTCTATACAACGAACCAAAGTATCTGCTGATAAGTTTATATTCTAGTGGAGAGAAAGAGGATGTAAACAAAATATTATATAATGTCAGTTAGTGACAAGGACTGTGAACAAAAATGAAGAAGGATTAAGGAAATGAGAGATTAGAGGAGGTGCTGTTTTAGATACGGTGGTCAGGCAGCGCTCTAGGTTAAGGTAACATTTGCTGGGTTTCTGTGAGGCTAGTTACAAAGCTCATGGCTGGCTCACTATTGCCACCTGCAGGCCCCAATACATCTGGAGAATGAATGATTTAAAGCCAACATACACATATTTTTCTATTTAGAGCTGTCAGAGATTTGACAAGTATAGGTAAGTAATAGAATGAGAAGTATACTGAGAGAGGAACACTGCGCAAGTTAGCCAGAAAACACCAGGATGACCATCCACACATTACTACTGAGCTTGTGAGTGATGCCATTCTCCTCATCGAAATCCTCCAAGGAATTCCCATTTCCTATCCAGTTAAATATAAACTTCTCAGCCTTGTATTTAACCTTCTCCAAGAAAAAAAAAAAAAAGGCCAATATAACTTGATAACTTGTAAGGAATATCTTATAAATTGGATTGAGGTAGCACATCCCATAAAATTTCAAAATTTTGCCTTCATGAGGCTTACATAAAAGCCTCATTATTATTATTATACAATTATTATTATATAACATAATAATTATTATGTAATACAATTATTATTATGTAATATACAATTATATAATATAATTATTATATGATATATAATTATTACTACATAATACAATTATTGTATATAATTATTATATGTTGTATTATATATTATATATTATAAATAACATAGTGTACATAATATATTATAGATTATTATGTATAATTATGTATATTATATAATATACAATTATTATTATATAATTATACAATTATTATATAATACCTTAATTAAATACCTTCATTATCATATAATAATACCTTAATTAAAATAAATTTTATGTAAGCCTCATGAAGGCAAAGATTTTTATCTGTTATCATCTGTGGCGCTTGATCAGTGCACCCAATAGATACTTGTTGAGTGAATAAAATATATTTTACTAAAATATTACTAATTACTAAATATTACTAAAACACTACCATAAAATACTAAAATGCAGTTTGAGGGAGAGAACATGACCATTAAGAAGATAACAAAATCAGTCAAGAAAAGGAAATACACCCATTTCAAAACCATCTGTTTCACAGCAAAAATCTGCAGCAAGGCAATCAGATCTCAGTGTGGGTCAGAGACAGAGCTGATGGAGAGTACCGGGGAGGGACCACAGTGATCCTCCTGACTCCATTTGAGTGGATCAGGAGAGGAGCGAGACACTCACCGTGACTTGTTGACTGAAGGAAACTTTATATATATTTAATTTTTGGAAAACTAAAGCAAAATTGTGTCATATTTTAAAACAACTCCAAGTTTGAATGATAAACATAAAATGGAATGGGCAAGTCCTAGAAAATCACAACACTAGGAAGAATTGCCTAGAGCCATTGGTCACTGTTTCTCCTGATTTGCTCTACAAAATATAAGGAGAGAAGGCTCCATATAGGTCTCTGAACCACTCCTGCTTGCCTGGAACAGGTGGGTTGCCCTAACCGAACAGTACAACTTTAACAAAGGTCAATCAAATCCTAGAAGATGGGGAAATGAGGGAGTTTATAGCATTGCGTTGTGCAGCTTTGGACTTATATAAACCTAAAAAACTTTTCTAGAATATGCAGAACTAGGGCTAGAGTATGTCATAGAGAAAGTCAAGCAACCTTCACCTGACCCTGTCCTTAGGTTTGTCTGTCTTGGTCCCATGCTTTAGCTTAGCTCACTCAGCTGTGTTCCAAGTCAGCAAGTGATCATGACCTACATTTCGGACACTATTGCAGCACCTCGGGTCACCCACTACACTCCATTTCTCAACTAGAATTTGCAACTGGGCCTCAGGCTGCCACAGCCTCTGGCTACTGTCAGGAAATGCACCAGTGCATCCCAGCCTGGCCCCAGCACCCAACCCTATTTCGGTTTGTTGTGGTCCCTTCTTTCTCCATTCAGGAATCCCTCTCTACTTCCTGCTCTCCCAATGACAGGATCTGGTAAACTCACATGAAGTAAGGTAGGAAAGACTGAGCTCGCCTAAGGTATTACTTCTACCAAGACTGAAATTTAAACTTGAGAGAAAACTGAAGACATCAGAATCTAAAGAGAGAATTTTACAAAATAGACAGCTATTAGATGATAATTATGGGATCAAATACAAAGCAGGTAACTAAAAGCAGTTGTATAAAGCCGTTTAATTATATAAAGACAGTGTTTTATTTCTATTTTAAGTACTTAGAATTTCTTCTACATGACTATTTCTTAAACCACTCCTTAGATTACTCTGTTTCACTTTGTTAAAAATGTTAGGTTCCTCAGCCCCTTTCCACATCTATCGAAGAAGAGTATCTGGGAGTGGACCCCAAGAATCTTCATTTTATTAACAAGCTTCCCCAGATGATCATTACACACAGTAAAATAGGAGAACCACTGCCCTACACAGGAGATTAACCATACCTGCTTTACCTAAGAAGGGCTTATTTCCATTAGACAATCTCAAATCTTGTATAATTCCTCTTTGTTAGAGTATTTAATACTGAAGGTATGCCGTAATCATTTTCTGTTGCAAAAAGAATTTAAAAACCAACTGTATAAGTTTTTTTCTATTAAAGTTTAAAATTAGGGTTTTGTAAATCAGAAACAAAAAGACAAATACAGCATGTTCTCAGTTATAAGTGGGAGCTATAAATGTGCACACATGGACATGCAGAGTGGATTAATAGACACTGGAGGCTCCAAAGTGTGGGAGGGTGGGAGAGCAGTCAGGATTGAGTATGATGGTTACACTAAAAGCCCAGATTTCACCACTACACCATATACTTGTGTAACAAAACTGCACTGGTACCCCCTAAATCTATGAAAATAAAAAACAAAACAAAAACAAATTATATTGTGGATAATCCAGTTTACTGATGTATGTTGCTTTATTGATGAATATGGCATCGATGCTGCCCAAAGAATAAAAAGTAGAGTGGCCCCAAGCCCCAGTGCCTTAACACATTGCGGAAGTAGGTGTTCCAGAAATTCAATCACTTTACAGAGGCAGAGTAGGAAGGACTTACAGAAAGACTGAATGAAGACATAGGAGAGGGGGAAAAGTTTCACAGGATAATAACTCTGAGAAACAGTAAATACGGGAGAACACTAACATAAATAGGAAAATGAGAAGGGAAACTGGTTTGCTGAAGAGAGAAAATGATGAGTCCAATTTCCAACATTTTAAGTTTGGGTGGGAGTGAGACCTGTAAGAGGAGACTGCGTCAGAACGCTGGCGATAATAGAGCTTTGGGAATGAGAACTAGTGGTGAGTTGACAGAAGGTGAAGTGAGTTTCCAAGGAGAAAACAACCTGAGGACAGAATTTGGACTGAATTTAAGAGCTGGCAGAACAGGCAGAGAGGGGAAGAACGGCTCTGCCTCTACCTCATGGCCTTGTGCCTACACAAAAGCCAAAGACTTTCAGATCGCCAAATGACATCACTTGGATGTGATTTAGCTATTTATCTGTGCCTTGGAATGCTTTCAAATGAAAGAATTATAAACAATATTTCATATATATACACAGAGATATAGGATACACATTATATATACATACATATGTGTCTTGTTTTTCTAAGACCACCAGAGCGAGCACAAAAGAACCAGCAAGTAGGCAAAGGTCAGGCGCAAAACTGCTAGTTTATTTTAGCAACCTAAGGTGTGGAGAAGAAGTCTGTAGGCCTCCGGCAAAGAAGGCCGGCAGAGTTCCCCTCCCCCAAGCTCTCGGACGGAGTTCCGATATCCCGACAGGACTGGGAAGCTGGGAAGTCCGCGTGGTTCAATGGCGGAGAGCGGCTTTTCTAGGAGTGGGAGGGCAATAGGTGGGGCATGGGCGTGTCAGGGGCGTTCCGCAGGTGCGACCAGGTGAATCTTGGTCTCTTCAGATTGACGTCACCTGGCGCATGCCCAGTTGGTCTGCACCTTCCTGGGAGCCGGCTGCATTTCCGCGCGCACGGGAAGAGTTGGGGGTGGGGATGAAGAACCTGGAAGTGCACCATCTTGCCTCCGTTCGTCCAAACAGTCCAACCTTTTATTGATAATAGTGATAAAGGGGCGCCGTGGTCTGTCTGGCTACTTCCTGCTGTTAAGGGGCGTCGTTAAGGTCAGGGCCCATGGTTGGTATTTGGATGTACGGATGAAGAATAAAATAAGGCACAGTATTAGTATAGGAATGAGGAATGGAAGCATTTGTTGGAATATGGGCAAAACCCAGAAGGAAGGTCCCGGCAAGGTTGGGGAGTATGAGATAGTTAAGAAAATTTAGTAAGTTTGAGGCGAGTGGGGGAAAGCCAAACTGATTTCCACTGATTGCTTTCGGTAGGGGCCCTTTTTAGTTGGGAATGAGGAATGAGTGCGCAAAGTACTTGTTGGCCAGGTAGCAATTAAGGATTGGAGTTTTTCGTGGAGTGGATGGCTTTCCACTTACTCCTACTACAGAGATATTGGATGGAAGGCTAGGTCCAGAGAAGGACGGCAAAACAGAATAGGTAGCCTCACTGTTGATTAAAAAAGTAATTGTCTTACCCGCTACCAGGAGAGTTACCCGCAGCTCGGCGAGGGTGATGGGGGTCCCCGAGTCTTGGCACCTTCAGTTGTCGTTGTCGTCCAGATGTAGGAGCTGGAAGGAGCTCCCAGGATCCTGGGAAAGGGGGTCACGTAGAGGCGCGGCACCTGTTCTCAGGGTGGGGCAATCAGACTTCCAGTTTCCTCCCTGCTGGCAAGCAGGGCAGGGGGGTTGCTGGTGGACGAGGGTTAGGACATTCACTGGCCTAATGTCCCGATGCCTTGCACTTATAGCAAGGCCGCGTTGGGACTCGGGGACCTTGCGGACACCTGTTGGCATAGTGTCCTGCCTTGCCGCACTTATAGCAGGCAGGCTCCTTTTGTAGCTTTGGAGTCTGAGGGGTGTGTGCTCTCTGGTCTGGGGTTACGACTGGGCTGTAAAGCCGCTGCTAGGAGCTGTAACTTCTGTTCAAGGCGAGCCTGCCGTCTCCTCTCTGGAGCTATAGACCTTAAAGGCTAATTTAACCAGGTCTTGTATTGGTGTCTGAGGACCATCCTCTACCTTTTGAAGTTTTTTTACGAATGTCAGGAGCTGATTGAGAAATGAAATAAGACGCCAAAATGGTGGCCCCTGTGGGGGAGGCCGGATCTAACTGGGTATACTGGGTTAGAACCTCAGTCAGTTTAGGGTAGAGGTTAGGATAACCTGGAGGTCATGCCAAGTTAAGTCATAGGCCTGACAAAGGTGTCTAAATTCCTTTATGTATATGGTAGGATTAGCTGAGAAATCACCTAAACGCTTCTCAATTTTGGAAAGATCGGCCAATGAAAAAGGGACATGTACTCTGACTACCCCCCGCCCCAGCCAACTCTCGCAAAGGTGCTAACACTGTAGGAGGGTGTGGGCAGAGATAGGGGACTCAAGACAGCCAGTTGGGGGCCCCGAAGGAGGCACGGGACCGAGTGGTTACTAGTAGATAAGGAGGAAGAAGGAGGAGTCTGGATGGGGGGAGGAGGAGGAGTCTGGGCAGGAAGGGGGGGGGTGGGGAGAGCGGGGAGAGAAGGAGTATAGGGATGAGAGCCTAAGGCCCAAAAGCCTTGTATGTAAATTTCGGACCACTTGCCTAGCCGCTGGCAGAAATTGCTGAGGTCGATCAAGCCACAGTGGAAAGGAAAATTAACCGCTTCCTCCTAAGGTCTTGTTCAAGCTGTAAGGTTTTTAAATTGGCTAGGAGGCACCCTAAGGGGGTGCTCTTTGGAAATTTGGACTGGGGGTTTCCCATTTGTTTCCTCTTTACTTACACAATGGACACAATGGAAATGGAAGTGGATCTCTGCCTGGCTTCA